>NC_087558.1:16902467-17130071 GCF_036250125.1 Pseudopipra pipra
AAGGCATTAATGAGCAGAATTCTGAGGGCTGAGGGAGCCTTTGCAAATCCCCAAAATAGAGAGAAATCTCTGCTTGAATCATCTTCTGTTGTGAGTTGGTATGGCATCTGCTGCTCCAAGTCTAAAAGCGGAATGAATAGACAAAGAGTTTCAGATGTACAAGCTATGCTTAATCACCAAATAATAACAAATAGGAACTCCACAACAACCCTCTGTGAGATCACGCTCAAATTAGCTACACATTCAAGTTTTAGAGCAACAATTTCCTCACTTCTATTTATGGGAAAACTGTAGTATATATACCAGCCACAGAACTTCCAGCATCACATGACACGGATGATTTTCTAATTGACTCACCCTCTATATTGCCTCACACATGGTCTTTTAGGAGCTTTTTTTCACTGCAGAGCTCAATGAAGCTCACTGTAAAGCTCTTCTCAGGAGCACCTCCTGGCCAACTTCTGGGTGTGAAGAACAAAAAAATTGTCAGAACATTTCATGGTGCCTAAGAGAAATGTTTTGTCTGTCAACTTTGTATATTAATCCCAGCTATATCTATCTGCTTTCTGTGTTGTCATGTCAAACTGTGTCAGATGAGCCAGAGAAGAGTTTGATTTCTATGTAGTGTTTTTCATGCTGAAATTATTCCGCTAGACATAGGCAAGTTATGAGTATTATCAAGGGCTGTTAAATGTGCTCAGTGGGTAAGCTTCATAGAGCAGTCAAGTTGTGGTTAATGATAATTCACATGAAGCCCAGACAATGAGATCTCTTGTTTGAGTGGGAGAGTAGGAAAATCTTGGCCATAGACTCCGAGTATATCAGTATGTCCCTAACTTTTTTCCTTTCAAAACTCCCTCTTGCAGCAACCCAAACTTTACTTTTCATCTGCTCCTTAATGTGCCTTTTCCTCATTCAGCCAGACATAAAATACTGCACTTTGCTGCATAAAGGATGAAGTGTTTTAGAAGTAGATTAAAAGGTATTAGACACCTAAGCAATGCAGTTAGGATCACAGCAGGATTTTTCAGAGGTGAAAGCAGGAGGCCTTAAACGGGAATTATGTGGCCTTTTGCTTTTTTAGCTGCCCAAAAATTTAAAAGAAACAAAGCAACAACAGCAAAATCCTACTGTATTTCCTCTTGGGGGTCACTGGTCCAAGAATCATTTCCAGAGGAGCAGGCTGAATCATTTAGATTAAGAGGAAACTAGAATAGTAATTGGAAAAAGTGGAACTTCTTTTAGTATTTCAGAAGAACTACTGGGTCCATTGGAGTTTATATGGTTTACTGCAGAACAAAATGTATGTCCTGTCACTTGTGGCAGAAACCCTCCAGCACAGCTCGACAAGATTGTGTCTGAGGCCCTCAGATTACATTGTACTTGTGACCCACATTTACATTCCAGGTATTAATGAAAATAAAGTAGCACTCAGACCAGCAGCAATTAGTCTATTATTTCAAATAATGTTCTTTGAGTTGCTGCCTGAGCTATCTCTGCCAAATAATTTGAGATTAATTAACATTGTGCTATGGGTCTCTCTTGGTGAAGCAAATCTATTTTGGATGGAGCTCTACCACAGACAGTGAGATAAAGAGCATTTGCACATTTACCCAACGTGTAGAGCATCTGGGTGCCTGACTGATAATCAGCTTCAACACCAATACATAGTTGGGTGTTTAATACAGAGTCCTGGCCATGTACCCTGACACTTAGAATCGCCTCTAACCTTGGGGTTAAAAGTTTCTCAAAAAGCAAAGGCTCAGAGAGAGTTTTCTTACAATATGGGACACTGGTGTGGACATTCCGGTATTTCTCACTGCTAAGAAAGAAGATAATTTTTTTTCCAATTTCTTGCATGTATAAATCATGCCTCTCTGCATCTCCACTACTTGGCTTTAAACAAATACAAACATCATACAAATTGATGCCTGAAAGGGAAAGAATATGCTTTCTAGAAGACTGAGTGAAAACAAATGTCAGTTTTGGGTCGACTGAAACATTTCATTCCACCCAAAACCAATTGTTCACACAAGTCTAAATAAAAGGTGCTAGAACCAAGCAATAAAAGCTGTTGCCAGAAGCAGGGCTGGATCTGAGTTGGTGGTCTGAGGCTGCGTCACTGCTGTTCAGTTACTAGAGAAGAAATAGGTATATTTTCAATTGACAGATAAGAAAAACATAATGCCCTTTTTCTCTTCCTTCCCCACCTCCACTGCAGGTGGCTTCTCCGTCATATACTGTCCCACCCTCCCTCCCTGCTTTGAGCCACAATTAGCACGTATTTTCATAATAAAAATAAGCCTCTCCCTCTGTCCTCCCAGCTGTGTTTCCCACCCAGATTCCCATTATGAATCAAGACAAGTACATGTGTTTAAAATAACAAAAAATATGTCTTCCTTCCCTCCCCAGGCTTGCTGTCTTTTTCCACCCATCACCTCAGCTTCACTGAAATATTTCCTGGAGGGCTCCAGAGTTTCTGCTGAGATGAAGGTGCCTTAACCATCTGATTTCTCCTTCAGTGTTTTTAGAGCAAAATGTGACCAGGGCACTGGGCAATAACATCAGGAGTCCTTGTCACACTTGTTTAAGACAGTCAGATGAAATAGGCGCCAAAGGATAAGGCAAGCTGGATGGAGGCTCAAAGAAAGACCAGAGGGATGAAAACTCTACTTATCTATGTGATTCCACAGGGTTTACACTGCAGAGCTTAGCTTGCTGACAAACAGGCCCTGCAGAAGCACTCCCAGCTTGAACATTAAACTACTGTGCAGAGTACATAAGTATGGAAGAATATCCTAGCTGGGCAGATTTTTGTATGTTCTCCTAGATGGATTAAAAATAGATGCCAAGAAAATTTATTCATGCAGGAGTCCCTCCCCTATTCCGGCAGAAAATGAGAGGCTTTCCATAGGTTGATGTGGCATGTACAGCAACTCTTCTCTGATATGGAGGTACATAGACTGGTTGGAAATATTACATTTTTTCCATGATGAGGATAGTTGTGTTCAACATCTTTCTCCATACCTCACAATGGTTCCTCTAGAACACAGCTATTGAGATATTGAATATCTTAAGACACTCCAGAACAAGCCTATTTGTGTTTAAAGGTTATCAGTAAAAATGCTGGAAATATTTGAATGTGTGCTTTCTGAGAGAAGTTTCTGTCCTGTTTTAGTTCAGTGTTGCATGATTTCGAAGTTGAACACTATGCTACCATCTCTTGGAATCTGACCCAGGCTTTTTCAAATGAAATCCCACTTCATGCTTCTCAGCCTTCAACATCTGAGCTTCTTTTCAGTCTTCAGCTCACTACTCCACGTAACCAAATGAAACCAAGTTTTCATCCTTACTTGCCTTGAGCCTCTAATGGTAGCTGGGGTAGCTCCCCTACAGAAGAAAGATGTACTAGAAAAGTTTGTTCCAAGGTCCAAAATTGGCCTTGCTTGGGCACTTCTATGTAAAATTTTTCCCACAATGAAAAACACTGAGGATGTTCTCATTTTAAGTGACTTTTTCAATGAGAACCGCCATGACTTGCAAGAAGCTGCAAGGGTACTGGTTACTTGAAATGAGCTTGGCAGACTGATGCAGAAAAAGTTATTTTTTGCTTACCTAACCCAGAGGATTGCATTCATAAGCATGGGGTCATGGACATTGGCTCAGTTTGCTGCTGGCTGAAAGGGAATATTTTGTACAAAGATGTTAGAGTTTCGTATTCTACAGTTACCTTATCCCAGTATCTTACATCCATACACAGAATATCAGGCCTGGCTGATGAACTCTCCAACATGCCAAGTGTGAGCCCTGTTGGCAGAGCAGCACAGGTCCTGAAACCTGCCAAGCTCTCTGAGCTCTCAGGGTGGGTGGCCAAAGCAAGGGCCAGCTCACAGCTACTGGGGACATGCCAAAATTGAACCCCTAGCCTGTGGGATGGGCACCCACCTGGCTTGCTCTGCATGTGACATGTGCCCGAGTCAAGCAAACGTTCGGGCAGGTGCATCAGCCTTTCCTTTTTTAAAAAACAGGGCCTAGCTCAACATGATTTTCTGTCACTAAGAAGTATTCAGCCCAGTTCTTAGCATTAATTACAAGTATTCATAAGGGCATTATCCAGCAAGCCAGAGGGGACATTTAAAGGACACCTCTTAGTATATATGAAACTATTCCATTGCCTGTTTTCATTGCTCTGCAGGTACTTTGAGCAACTTATATTTATTTGTTCAGGCTTCTAAAGGCTGAAAAGGCAAGAAGCTTGCCATAGGTAAGCACCACCTCCATATGCTGAACAATTCAGGACCTTTTTCCCAGTTTTCCATTATGGGATCTCACAGCCAGTCCACCAGCTTTGATGCTTCCACATCTACCAAAGAGTTCATTAGGAAAAGGACAGTTTTGATCCTCAAAAAAAGTGCAGTGGATGACATCTCTGCTAGGGATTAACATTTCTTGCCTATGCTGGATTCATGCTCCAGAGGGGTAAATCTTGAGAATATAGTTTTTCCTTGAGAGCTCCTTCTCCAGCTGCCTTTGATGCAGAACAACACACAGGTGTCTCCCCTGGCAGAGCTCTATCTGGCACAGGCCGCGGCCAGTTTCACAGCCAACCACTATGGATTTAGGTTTCCATCTGAAAATACTGCATCTTATCTAGTCATTAACAGAGGCCAGAACAAGTCTTCAACCCACAGCATGGTTGTTTCTTAGCTTCATTCCCAGTACAAGTTAAAACATGTTTTTATTCTTCCCAAAACAGACTGTTTTCCCATGACTCCCTATCCCTGGAAGAAGAGCTTCTCTGTGAGGATTGCCTGCCTTTCAGCTTGGGCGGGTCCCAGCCCTGGCTCTGCACATCAGGCAGCTTGGAGGCAGCACTTATCAGCCAAATGGCAGCTGCAGCAAAAGGGCAGTTTGGCAAGTGGCATGTGGCCAGTGCATGGAAAGCAACATGGGCTTTAATGAAGAGGGGGAAGGGGTTTTTGGCTCTCTATGGCAGTACAGGTACCATATGCTCAGGGTTGACCCTGAACAGTATGGGTGGTTTGAAGCAAGACAGTTAATAGATCCTTTATTGCAGCCAATATTCTGTACTATTTGTACAAACAGAACCTGATCTCCCACAGCTCCTTTGGAAGGAAACCCTATCCAGACCTCTTAGGTCAGGTACAAGATGATGCCCTTAATGTAGAATGAGCATCTGCACAAGCTATCTTCACCCTAATCTTGATGCTATGAAGAATCTTTGGTGGTGGGAATGACCCACGCCCATCCCTCAGAGAGCATGATAAAGGACAGTAAGATTCAAAGGACTTGGTTGGCGTCTTGTGGGAGCAGGAAACTGAAACAACTACTGCCTTTCCATGGGCTGTCAGGCAAGTCAGAGTGCAAAGACTTGGGTAAAATGTTCTGATAGTCCTGTACATGAGGTGTGAACTGCACCAAAGGACCACAAGGAAAACCACACCTGTTTATGCCATGTTTACACCTAGTGAAGACACTTGTCAGAAAAGACACGTTTTTCATTTTCCTTTTTGCTTAGGAGTACAGTTTGCCTGCATAAAATTAATTTTAGAGAGAGTGTACCTTGGGAAGATAGAGTTCAAGGTAATGGATTTTTTTAATGTTTTGTTGTTAATTTATTTTGTGGGCAATGCTCAAAACATGTTAAATGCTGTACCAGCATGCCCAGGGCAAAACCCAACCAAACAAAAAAAAAGGTAAATTGAATCATTTACAGAGAACAGGCTGGTGCAGACTTTCTGCTGGGGTAATCAGGCAGGGGAGAAAGCATTAATGTTTCTGTATTATTAAGCTCTGGTGTGCTTGTCATAACCTTCCACCAGCTTCTGCATTTACTCACTAAAACCTGGCTACCAGATGGCATTATTTGGCTTTGCCTGTGCTTCTGAGACACCCTAGTATCATCCTGTATTCTATCCAGAACCCCTTGGTGTGTTGTTATACAGTAAGAAGAGTGAGTCTGGCACCTTTCATTAGCAAACCATGCAATAAATAGCATGAGATCCCCAGGAACAAGCTGGTGCTGTTTTAATGCTCATTTAAGTCTAGCATTTTTCTGGCCAACCTTCTCTGGATTTTAATCTATATCATAATTTCATATTTCTATTTTTGTTTCTGAAAACTTGTTTTCTTTTTACCTTCCTGCATCAGGAAAAGCAGGCATAAAAGCTTCAATCACTTCATTTCTTCCTCAGTAGTTTTCTGTCCTTATGATTCTAATGTCAGTATTGATTGGGTGTCAGTTAACCCCTAAATTTACTGCTATAAATAAAAAGCAAATTGGCCCAAATATATTTCTCATCATCTTCCGATTATTTATTTCCTGCAGTGTTTTCTGTTACTCTGCCTCACTCCAGTGATGCCTGTTAATATTTTTGGCTTTTAATACACATTTTAGAAAAATATTAATTTCTGAAACAGATTTTTCCCCCTATTAAGTCTCTGTGAAGAAACTCATGAAGAAGTTGTGGCATTTCATAATCAGTTGAGTAATCATCCTCACATATTAGTGATAGCTAAATTTTAGTTCTATTTATATTCTGCTTACAATTTCTGTTCTGTGAAGTTTGGGGCAACCCTTTCTAGAACTGAGTGCTGCTGTGAGCTATACTTTTCATCTCTCAGCTAGCTGAAGGGCCTGTGGTGGCTACCTCCAGCCTTAGGCAATGCAGAATTGTGTTTCATAGTCTATACAAGTGTTTTGCTTTTTTTGTTTAATCAGTTCTGAAGAACCATCACATCTATTGAAAGTTCCAGAAGCTCTTTTAAAACAAGCAGCTAGCAAGCCCTTAACTATGGGGCTTTATCAGTCAAGACTGGGATAAAAATCCCTAGATGAAAAAAAATGTTTGGCCCTTCAGCCTCAGTTCTCTTAAGGAAACAAGTACAGACCCTGCAAGATAAGTGAAGGATGCCTTTAGACCTGATGTTCTCTGAGTGTTCAGACTAGGCAGTGAACCCTGAGCTGCTTCTGGCTGTGGCCACCTAGACAGACCTTGGACCCCCATGGCCTCTTCAGCTCTTCCCCACAAAACTTATTCTTTTGGAGTCAGACTGTGACTTTTACAAACATTGGCTGCACTGACAAAGTGTGTGCATGGGGCATCGACTCTGAATTAGGAAAATCCCTCAGTGGGATCTATTTTAGATTATATCACAACTGCTTGTTATTACCTAATTTTAAAAGTATAAAAGGAAAATTCATGGTCATTTCCCTACATAAATAGTGAGGGAGAACCTTGACATCTTACTGCCATGAGTTGTGTTGTCTCATGTAGTAAACCTCTTCAGACAGGGCCTGGTGCAAACTACAAAGTCTGTGCAGTTGCACACACATTTGTCTCTGAGCTGAATTCCATTTCTAAAGCTCGAAGACCTCAAAGTATGGCTACAAAATTTTAGGACAGCACAGTTCCTTTTGGCAGTGCCTCCAAGTAATGGCTTTTGTTCTCTCAGGCTTGAAAGGTCTTGCAGTTAAATTGCACATAGAAATATGAAGACAAAGCAGTGAATATAGTGAGTGTTCATAGCCATTCATTCACAGTATTTCCATAATGAAATTGCTTGCCCATGTGGTTAAATAACATATCTAAGCATAATACATCTCTGCAGGAATAAAATTCTACATATTAAAATTCTATTTGTCACCTACTTTTAGATTCTTCTAGTGATATTACAGTGAAGTGACAGGAAGAATAGGAATAAACATTTTTAATTTGGTGACGTTCTCAGAATTTCTATAGGACTGAGTTCTGCCACAAAGACTTCATCTGTGCTTGGACATTTGATTCTTTTTCTCTATTTGTAACCCAAAGTGGAGCACAGGACAAAGGTAAATTCCCTCCTGAAACAGAGCACAGTACAAAGCCATTTCTTGTAAGGAGAAATCACAGATGTCTACCTTTTTTTCTTTCAACAGATAGTTTAATGCCATCTTTTCTTTTTTTTTAGAATCATAGAATCATCAAGGTTGGAAGAGACCTCTAAGATCATCCAGTCCAATCATCAACCCAGCACCACCACTGTAAGCCCTAAATCACATCACCCAGCACCAGATCTGGATGCCTCTTAAACACCTCCAGGGATTGTGACTCCACCACCACCCTGGGCAAACCTATTCCAATGTCTGACCAATGCAACCCTAACAGTGACATTTCTTTTCCTAATATCTAATCTAAATCTCTCCTGTCTCAACCTAAGGCCATAAATTTCCCAGTGAATGCATAATAAATTCTTCATCTGTTGCAATTTAGATCAATTCTTTAGATTAGATATAAGGCAGAAATTCTTTACTGTGAGGGTGGTGAGGTGCTGGAAGAGATTGCCCTCAGAAGTTGTGGATGCCCCATCCCTGGAAGTTTTCAAGGCCATGTTGCATAAGGCCCTGAGAAACTATATATAGTGGAAGGTGTCTCTATCCATGGAGGGGGTTAGAATGAGATGATCATTAAGATCTTTTCCAACCCAAACCATTCAATGATTCTGTGATTTCCTATGTCTGAAGACACTGCACTAGAGAAATGGCTTCTGGTTGCATTATTCTCTGTGCAGCAGAAGAGAGGTTTGTATTTGTTTATAGCATTTGTGAATTAATATCAATCAATAAATATGCCATTGAGGACCCCTAAGGAAATCCTCAGAGCTGCATTAACTGCATTCTCCAAAACCAGTGACCTCCGTAAAGACCTGATGAGACACTCCTGCTGGTGGTGAATGTCAATAACACAAGCAGAGAGAAAGCTGTATGGTCAGCCCCTGGGCTGAACCCCATATGTGCTAAAAACTTCAGCACAGCAGCCCTCACACTTTGCTTCTCTTTAAAAGTCACTATGCTATTGCCTTTTAGTCCCCTTATTTAATTTACAGTGGTAGTGTCTCTCATTGTGCTGTCTCTGCGAAACAGCTCTCTTTAGAGTTGCAAAAGCCTGCTTTGCTGAAGACACACATACAACCCCCTCATTTAGAGCTATATAAAAGAGCTAAGAAAATCTTCTGTTGGTGAACTTAGTGGAGGTTTTACCACTGACATCAGTGAGGCCAAGATCCATCTTTTTCAAGCAAGACTGAAACAGTAGGTGACTGGTGGAAATTAAGCAAGAGTTATAACTCCCAGGACAGAAAAACAGTAGGCTGTCATGTAAATCTTTGGTGTAACAGGATCAATGAGCGTCAATGGAGTTTTATGAGTATACATTTATTTATACATGTCTCCCTTTTGAGGCAGAGCTTACATGTCCTTGGGAAGTGCTTCAAAGCTCCCACACCTCATTATATAGATGTATGTAAATATGCCATGTGTAGTAAATACACTCATAAAGTTTTATTTTAGAAGTCGCCTTTCCAATCTCTTCTAATGTTATCACTAAGCAAACAGGCAAACAAAAGCCTCACAACCACATGTGGAGAAAAAAATTGTGAGTAGCATTTAAGCCACCTGTCCAGATAACTGCTTTGGGCCCATTGGATGTGCCAGCAATGGAAAGGTCAGAATGAAGATGCTGGCAAATGAGAATGAAGGGCCTATCCTAGCACAAGGTACGACTGTCGAAGATTTTGCTCCTCTGTCAGTCTGAATCCTGAGACTGCTGCTTGGGTTGGGGATGGCAGACAGCAGCAGGGCAGGTCCCTTCTGCAAGCTGACTTGTGTATGAAGGCTTGGTTAGCCAAATGTGTGAAGGGGGCTGACTGGGGCATCCGATGAAGTGGAAGGAGCAAGGTGTGCTCAGCTTTTGAAGCAGGAAATGTGGCAGGAAAAGCTGCAAGAGGACACTTGCTCCAATAGCCCTGGTGGTAACACAAAGCCAGCAGCACCCAGATGCCCTTGGAAAGGACAGAGACCCCACACAGACTCAGAAGTCTGCACAAGCAAGACAACTAAGTATGTGACCGGGAAAGCCTTACATTCAGACAACAAACAGCAGAGAAATCCAGGAACACTTTGAGTTCTGAGAAAAGTTCCAATCTCACTTCTCCATTCTAATCTGGTGAGGAGTGGCACACCCCAGCATACACCAGGATGAATGAATAGGCTAACTTTCCCAGTTATTTCTAGGGATAGGCTCCTCCTGAAGAGACCTGGACTGCCTTAAATGACGGGATGATATGATCATCCACTGCATGATGACTTTGCAGTAAAAATTGATGAATAAATCAGAGAGAGAGATCACACTTGGAAGACATATCAACAAATATAAGAAGTCATCCCCTGTAACCAGACCTTCCCCAATGTTGAAGTAAAAGTAATGGCTAGAAACTCCTGAGTAAATATATTTCCATAGATTGGTCTCCATTGTCAAAGCTTAAAAAATTCTGGAGAAGTACTGATTCAACAAGTTTATAACATTAATATTCCTATGGTGCAGATAATTTCCAAACAAAGAGAGAAAAGGGAAAAACAGATTCAAAAATGTGATGATTCCCCCCCCACCCTTAATTTAAAATAGACAAATACAGCAGTTCTGATTTGTGATATTTTCCAAAGACTGTATTTTGTGTGTTCCAGGGTGGAACAAAAAGAATTTGAGACCTTTAAAGTTGCCATAGAATGGAACTGTTGTTCTCAGGCCAGTTATTTAAGCAGACTTGAAGTTATAAGAAATTGCCTCAGAAATGAGAGATGTAAAGAAAGAGAGGGTCACAAGAGCTGAGAAATATGACTGTATGTTTAATTCAGGGAAGAAAACCAGTCTGCTGTCATCTCTCTGATTCCAAGGACTACTGTCTTAAGGACAACACATAAGACCTTTGGAATGGAATAACCTTAGGCAAGTGAGAACCCACCCATAAAGCACCTAATAATATCATAGCAGAGCAAGAGGACATTTTTTAAAAAGTTGCCTTTATCTCTCTCCAAATAGCCATGCAGATGCATAGCCCAGCCCAGCAACTTTGCAAGCAGTAACACCTGTGAATAGTTGATAAATTCTGCAAAAGTCACTGTTTCTCCTAGCTCTGCAACAAATAGAGACTAGAATTTATCAGATTAATAGTTACAGTTTGGCTGTCCAATGCTGAAAGCCAAAACTTTTTTTAATGGAAAAAAAACGTAAGATGGTCCTTTTTAAACATTTCAATGTTTCTGAAAAGAACTTTTATGCTGCTTCTGCACCTCATGAAATCATTATTTCTGGAGGAGTTATCACCTAGTTCAGCAGCTGACCAGCATTTCAGTATTGGCTTTCCTTTAAAAGAAGACATCAAAATAAGTGAAGAAAGTGGCAATGATTGTTACTAGAATTTCCCAATTTAAATACAAAGAATTAATCAGAATGCACAGTTTTACAAAACAGAGTGGTGATCAGGACAGAAGGCAGGCTGACTGCCTTTCTTTCAATGCTTATCCTGAAGCTGCTATATCAGCTAGTGAAGCTGCAAACCCTTTGGGACCCCGGGTGCCTCTTGCTAATGTCTGTAAAGTCCTTGTCACATTTTCAGCTCTGTGTTACTATTAAAGCCAAGTTGTAGATTCTAATTCTGTACAGAGAATGAAATGTGTATTAAAAGGCACAGTAGTGTGCAGCTCAAACACAGTGCCTCTCTGCTTCATCCCATTCAGGCAGTGTGTCCTTGTGCCTTGTTTGTACAGCATGGAGAATTCCTGATTTGCAGGTGAACAGTCCTTGCAATTGCTCACACTGCAAATGAAAGCACTTACTGCATACTCTTCAAAGGAAACAACTAGGAAGGGCCTACAAATGTGTTATACTGCACTGATAGCTGAAGATATGCAGTATGAATTTATTTTTGTTAACAGTCAGAGAAATAATGCCAGTTATTTTAACTCGCCCTTGGAGTTACAGCTCTGAAGGAATGTGCTAAATGCTATGCATTTCTCATGTGTCTATTTGAATATGAAGATTCAACAGCATGAGGCTACATCTGTTCCAAAGAAAAAAAGATCAGTGCTTGGCATCTTGGTGTGCACTGTGCTACAGTTCATCTGATTCCTTGCAATGCAGCTAAGATCTGCATTTTTAATATTGGCTGGCGGTGCCTCAGCTTTTGGGTTGTTAGCCTAAATTGCCTTACAGATGTTGGAGGTTCTGGGAGTGAGTACTCTTTACTGCTTTCAAAAGCCTTAAATGAAAAATCCAATATTATTTTGGGAGGCACTCCAGAATTATCAATTGCCTAAATACATGAATATTTCAAGTGCTCCTGAACATAATAGTGCTTGAAAACCTCATGCAATAATATTCTCCAATGCTATAGAGATTACTTCCCATTATATCTCTTTGAACATTGATTAAATATTATTTGCTACTCCTTCTAGAATTTATGAGAGGCTCTACGAGCCTTTAAAATATCTTGAACTTGGAGTTGCTTAGTCAAGTCAGAAGCCCTGTTGCTCAGTTTGAATATGTATCAAGTTCAGATTTTTTTCAAAGGCGGAAAAGCAGCACATTATTTTTCCAGGGGCTCAAGTTTTGCAAGTCATTCCGATACTTTTAGATAAAGATGCTGAAATAGTCTCAACACGTGCAATAAGCAGTGTTTAGTATCACACAGAGCTAAATTAGAAAATACACAGAAATGACTCCATTTGAACTTGTAAACCTCACAAATAAATGAATAAACAAACAAACTCCCTAAGTGTCCCAGTTTAACACAAAAAAAACGGAGCAGCAAATGCTGTCAACTGCATCTATGTCAAGAAGTAATTTTCATAACTGGCTTCATTTTTGGGTTGCAAGGGATGCAACAACCAGCCAGATGCAACATCTGAGACTTGCACTATTCAGCTACATTCATTTCACCCAGCATTAGCTATCCCAAAATGGCAAGTCTAAGCTGATTGTGCTGCCTCACCACTCACTGCAATGAGACTGGTATATCCAGAGATGTCTAAGAGAGCAAGCAATGAATAGCCCTTTGGAGGTGCTACACCTGGAGATAAATCTCTCCCTAGCTAAAAAACTGAATATAATTCAACTTAAGCTCAAGCAGATACTTGGGAGGATATGCAGTTCTGTTACTGTCTTACTGTTTCATTGGGTCAGTCCTGCAACGTGGACATTTGCATCTGGTAGAATCCGTGTTGCTGAACTGACCCCCATATGCACAATTCCTGACACTTTCAGAAGTCGCTTGTGTTCAACTGTTTATAAAATAGGAGTTTCAAAGCTGTATCACAGAGAATTTGTGGAAACAAGATTTTAAACCGGCACATGTGGGGATCTGCCTCATAAATGCTTGAATATGTAAAAAGTACTGTGTGACTTCTCTAATGAATAACAACTCAGCAGCACAGCTTGACTTTCAAATATTCATAACCAATTCATTAAATAAGAATGAATGGAAGAAAATTATGATCACAGATATTCCACAAACAGAAGAGAAAGCAAAATGACAGTTCTGATGTGTCCTCTGAATATTTTCTTGAGGAAACTATATTAATATTTAATGCATGTATTACCTTTTTCAGTCAGCTCTAATTTAAGTGAATTTCATTCTCTGTGAAATGTCTGCTAATAGAATACTAATGCTACTAATAGTTGCTTGCCATACTTGGAGAGACGGGAGTTAATATTACCAACGTCTGTGTCTAAAGATGTTTTTCTTAACACTGAATTAGAGAATGCTGTAACCATGTAAATTTATAAACTAGCACAATAGAAATGGAAACAGTGTGTCAGAGAGCTATTTAATCTATCTACATAAATACATAACCTCACAGATGGCAAACAACCCCAGATTTGAGCAACAGACTGTGAGCAATACTGATACTAGAGAAAAGCATGTCTCTCAAATGGCAAAAGCTGGGGTGTCTAACAGCAAAGTCAATACACCATGTTTCTAATTAGCCTGAATTGCCAAAGACCTGCCTTGAGCTGCCAGCTGATCTTCCCAGGTCTGTGACTCACCCTGTGGTGGAAGGTTCTCCTCATGCACCCCAGGCCCTGTTCCCTATGAGCTACCGAGCAACCTCTGACAGGGGTCTCCAGCCTAGTGAGCAGAGCACCCTGTTTTCAGGAATATCCCCAACCTGGGATATTCCTGAAAACACCTAGCCCTCCTCCTTTCAGGGATGGCCTCCCAGCCTTGCTGACTCACAGGCTTTCCAGGACTGATGGTAGAACTGGACCCCCGAAGCTTCATTGCCATCCACCAGATGTTTCAAGAGCAGATACTTGCCACCCTGAGTTGTTCGATTTCAATCCAGTTAAAACTACCTCATACTTAGGGAACACCTTTGTATCTACACCTTTGTAAAACTAAAAGCAAACTGCATGCAGGATTGAATGCAATCTCTTGATGTGAGGAGATGATTTATTCTATTTCCTGTCACTTTTTGCAGCTTAGTCTTTTCCTTCAAAGAGGAACAATGAAGTAAAAAATAATCACATATTCACATGATAATGTAATATCATTAAAAGGAACTAAAGGCTTAATGAGTGCACTAAACAAAGGTTATTTTACATGCCTGATGCTTGTGGTTTCTCAGTCGACTTTCTGATATCCATGGAAATGACTGACTTTAAGAAACAATGGTTCTATGCAAGTTTAAGGACTTAAAAACAAACATCCATACAATGGTATGAGTGATGGTCCTAGGACAGCAAATCTTCAAAGATATATCTAACTGGACGAAGAAACACCAAAAAAATATAAAAATGAATGAGCCCACACCTGCCTGTCACCTTGGAAGACCTTGCTTCCCAGTGAGCATACCCAAACACTGATGTTAAAAGTTTTAGGGACCACATCTGGCCCACCAAGAGCAGCTGAGCATAGGGTGAGATTGCTCGGGGCAACCACCACTTCTCAGTGCCTTCTGCCTCTTAGATGGATGCAAAGACAGAAATCTCATGGAGATTTAGAGGGGAAAACACTGACAAGTGTTTTGGTACTTCCCAGAGACTCCCTCTGAGCAGCATCCTCTCACCAGAGGTCTCAGGCTACACCAGGCATCAAGGTCCTTTCCATCCTTCCCCAGTGCTCCAGGGAAGCAGAAGGCAGGATGTTTGCAAGCAGTTTACTGGTACCTAGAGGAAGATTCAACCCTTACAGGACTTTTGGCAAAATCCCTCCTTGGCCCAGCATCTGGTAAAGCTCTGTCCTGCCAGCAATGAGCTGGGCTCTTGTGAGACTCATGTCATGGCTCATACCCCCTGTCTGGTTATCCTGAGACACGTGGTGCCTATGGCACCGGGATGTGTTCCCGTGTTTTGTATTACATCCCCACCAATATTACAGGCACAGCTTAACCCAGACTGGTGCTACAGCTGTACTGCAGGGTGGTGTCAGCTCATACCCCATGAGGGCCAAGCTTTAGCCTGTGCCCAGGCTAGGGAGGTATTAAGAGGCTGAATCTGTAATGGATCCTCACTGGACGATTGGTGTTCAAAGGCTTTGATTTCCTGCTTCTTGATTTTATCCCAACCCCTCTCATGTGTAAGTGAACCCCATTAATCCATCCTGGCCATATCCAATGGGCACTGGTGGAGGGAAGGAACTCAAACTTGGTTGAATATCGGTAACAGATGTGTGGGCAGCGGTGTGGGCAGCTGGCTGCTTGTGAGGGATCAATGGTAATGGCTGCAGGGAGATCTGAGAGCTTATATTCATGGCTGTAGAAAAGGAGAGGCTTTTTGCACAATGTTTTGGTGGATGACACAGAGCACTTTATTCATAGTGCTAGGACATTGCCCATAAGAGCTGAGCCTTTCTCTCCCCTCTTTCTGGAGCACGTGAAGTGCTCTGCTCAGACTAGGAAAACAAATTAGGTCATTGACCTTCCCCATGACCTTGACACAGATTCCAGTTTGCATTGACCAGCAGAGTGCCTACTTGAATGGGACCTGTCCTATCCTCTTTCTCACCATGCCTCGCCCATTTCAAAGCGGCAGAAACAGAATAGATAACCAAAGTTCAGAGATAAAGGATTTTTTTAATAGCAGAACCCTCTTGGGGCCTCCCTGTCTTCCTAATTTAAGGCAACTTAGTTATTTCGTTCTAATTCTGATATTTAGCAATGTTGACAGCTCTAATACATTGTAGATCCTTCAGATCATATTGTTAAGCCAGCTCACTTTTACAATTTAAACTGAAAAAAGACAGATGCCATAAATTGTGAGACTGATAGGTAGTGACAATTGCGCCTGCATTTAAACACAAAGTACATTTCGTTCCTCCTTGTGCTGCTTTCTCTAGTCAGAGAGCACTCAAACATTTTCACAGCAAGAATTGTATCTTAATAGTTTGGTTTATGGGCCACCTCTTGTGTCATGGGAGACCAACACAGATCACTTCTCCTCCCTGTTGGTTAAATATCAGAAGTATAACAACTACAGTTGTTTATATCAAGTTCCTCATAATAAAAAAAAATTAAGTATGCCTTCTAAAGTATATGACTGTGCATGTAAACAAGTGTTCAGTTATGGCCAGAGCTTTATAATCATTTAGACTGAGGCCTGCTAGATCCAAGGCACAGGCAGATATGCAGGCAGCAGCTTTTTGCAAACTAAGTTTTCTGCAACTGGGAAATCTCCAACATGTTCCCTGACTAGCTCTAGTCCTAGACTGGGAGTAAATAAACATGCAGAGGGTTTTCCCAGGAGTAGGTATTACACCAGTGTTAATGAGGGAATAAAACCCATTTTGTTCTACTCCTCTCCTAATGAATCCACGCTTTTGTAGGTTTGCCCAGAATTCATGCCAGTGATTGCTGCTTCACCAGGAAGGGACCTGAAAGGAACTGAGAATGTGATGTAGGGCCATTAACTGATGAGAAGAAAAATTTTGCAGCTAATCATAATGCAGTTTAATCAACAGAAGTAAAGAGTAGGGTCCAGACCCATGTGCATAGCCACAGCTTTCAACACACTTTAGGCTACTGGTTGGTTTTGGATCACAATTTGAATGTGGGTGATGACCAAGAAAAAGTGTTTTCCAAAGCAGTCATCACAAGCCTAATTTGGTCTCCTGTAAGTCAATAACGAATTCTTGAATTTCTGTCAACTGAAGCAAAGTTAAGCCAATGTTAAATAGTTTTGAAAAGCTCACCCAAAAATCTTACCCAGCCATTCAATTCCCGTTAAGGATCTGCCTGTATAAATTCACAAGCAATGCAGATGCACAGTTCTAACATGCAACTGCTCTCTCTGCACAAACAGGATGGAGTGGTTTACATGCAGTTAGCAAAATTGACACATCCATGATCCTTTTACAAATAGGCATTTGATTTCTCTGCATGGGGAATTCAAATGTGTGCTCAGCGCAGATATAAGCCATTGCCCACATATTTGTGCAGAGGGGAAGAGGGCTAGAATAAAACATTTTTTGTTGTGAGGTGACTTTTCTTGTCTAAGAAGACATCTTTCTCCTTCAGCTATGCAACCTTAAAGATGAAAGAAGGTTCTAGTTCACAGAAAAGCTATGTGCTTTGTTCAAGATAATCTTGAAAGTTACTGAGTATTTTGTTGTTCTAAATAATTATGCCAGCTGCAAACTATTAAGATTAAATATGTGACCCTAGACTGAGCAGAAGGCTAGTCTCCCACAAAGGGAGTTGAGCTGAAGTCTACATCAACTGAAGTAGGGATTTCAATATTGCTCCTCAATTTTATAAGAAAGATGTTCGTATACAATCCTGGCAGAAAGGCAAACAGGTGAGGAAGGTTGATATATGCATGCTCTGCCATGGGAATTTTTCTTTTTTTTTTTTAAGTAACAGGAAAGAAAAACTTGATTAGGAGGATGTTGTAAATCAGACAAGCAACTTTTTACAGAAGGGTTGATGACTTTTTAAAATTACTTCAATAGAAATCATCACAGCTATTAATATTCAATAGCTAAGTGAGAGCTCTTTAGAAATAAATAGAGAATACAGAAGGAGGCACTTGTGTATCAAAGTAGGAATTACTTATCTGTCTGTAAGGTGTCCCTGGGGACCTGTGCACTTCTCCTTGGTCACCAACATTTCAGTTTCTCATCTGTGAGTTCACCCTGACATTTTCACACAAAAGAACTGTATTTCTCGCTCAGGGTTTGAGTCCCTCTTTCCCTGGCCCCAAGCTGGAGCTGCTTGTCAGGAGAGCTTTGTGAGCCGGCTGTGTCTCACTGACTGTCCAGACACACCAGAAAACCACCAGCTGGTTTTCAGCTCCCAACCCATGTCTCAATATGCAGCAGAAGTTTGCTGCCATTCAAATAGAGCACTTCCCTCAGCCTTCTCCCTCTGCCGTCACTGTGCCATGCACGCTTGTAAACATTTTCAAGCATCATAGCTATAAAAAAGTGAAGCTTTATAGTAACAAAATACTTATTTGTCTCCTAAAGTGCTTGTCTGTAATTCAGTTTAATGATGCTGCACTTTCCTGTGGTCTTTCATTGCCTAGAGGGTACTTCGTATTGATTAAGCCATTGTGTAGGTCTCAGTAAAAAACAACCACATAAAATGCAGACTGGAAGGGGAAAAACCTTCCTCAGGTGGAAGGACACATATATCAGAGTAATGAAACTTTTGATTTGGAGAATTATTTAGAAGAAATACAAAAAGAAAGAAATTTAGTGCTTAAATAGAAACCTTAATGGAGAGGATAGGAAAACACTCAGTCATTTTGTTGTTCTCTGTCCTTTCTTAAACAAACTGACCATTCCCACCACAGATTATGAAACGTTGTTCTATATTCACTGCGTCAAGTCCCAGCGAGTGTATACAATTGCATTAGGTTTGTGTGGCCAAGTTTTGGTAGTGGGGGCTATAAGGGAGGCTCTGTGAGATGCCAGAAGCTTCCCCCCATGTCTGGTAGAGCCAATGCCAGGCAGCTCCAAGGATGGACCCACCACTGGCCAAGGCTGAGCCAATCAGGAATGATAGTGATGCCTCTGGGATAATATATTTAAGAAAAAAAAAAATATTTGTGTAGATGGAATTACGGCCAGAGAAGAGCGGAGTGACAACATGTGAACATGCAGACACCAGGTCAGTGGAGAAGAGGAGGAGGAGGTACTCCAGGTGCTGAAGCAGAGATTCCCCTGCAGCCCATGGTGCAGACCAAGGTGAGGCATCTGTGCCCCTGCAGCCCATGGAGGACCACGGAGGTGCAGAGATCCACCTACAGCCCACGGAGGAGCCCCACACCAGGTGGATGCCTGAGAGAGGGCTGTGAACCCATGGGAAACCCATGCTGGAGCAGGCTCCTAGCAGGGACCTGCTGACCCGTGAAGAGAGGAGCCCACGAGCACAGTTTTCTGGTAGAACTTGTGGCCCTGTGGGGGGACCCATGTTGGGGCAGCCTGCACCTGAAGGAAGGACTGAAGGACTTGTGGCCCTGTGGAAGAGCGACTCACATTGCAGCAGTTAATGAAGAATTTGTTGCCTGTGGGATGGATTCACACAGGAGAAGCTCATGGAGAACTGTCTCCCATGGGAGGGACCCCACACTGGAGCAGCAGCAGATAAAATCTGTGAGGAACCGACTGTAACCCCCACTTTACATCTCCCTGAGCCACTGGGCGGGAAAAAGTAGAGCTTGGGAAGAAGGGAGGGGTGGGGCAAAGGTGTTCTTAAGGTTTATTTTACTTCTCATTATCCTGCTCTGATTTTGTTAATAATAAATTCTATTAATATCCCCAATTTGAATCTGTTTTGCCCGTGACATTATTCGGTGAGTGACCTCTCCTGGACCTTAACTCAGAAACATTTGCAATATTTCCTCTCCCATATCAAGCTGAGGAGGGGACTGATAGAGTGGCTTTGGTGGGTATTCTGGCATCCACCTAGGGTCAACCCCATCCAACAATATATATACACTTATCTAAATTCCAAAATATTGGGGTTTGGCCAGTAGCAGTTCTTAGCAAACAATGATTTTTTTTTTTCCCAAAGGAAGTAAGTTATAAGGAATTAATAATCAAAATGTTATGTGATAAATGACAAAAAGTGATCCAACTAAACTATTATGCTTATATATTTAATCAGTGGTCTGAAAAATAGGACCTATCATTTGTATTTTTATGTCTCAGAGTAAAATGTTCAGAGACCTTTCAATACTTCAGATTGGTAAGAGTTAAGAAATTTCTTCTATTCTAGCTCCAGTATAATGAAAACTCTCTCAAATCCTGTAGAACAGGAGAACACATTTTCTAACGTATTTAGAGCAGCCATATAAGAAACAGGTAATGAAAAAAAAAAGTAAGGAGCCTCAGTGAAATATATATAAACCATCACCCTACAAGGACCAGACCCCATACCTGACTGCTAGGCTCCCACAGTGAGCATGGAAGTGCAGGCATCTTTAGCAGCATGCAGGATGCCAGGCAGAGAGCTCCCTTGCACAACCAGAAGGAAGCAATATACACAAAGAGCCTGGGGAAAAGTCTTGTGTTACTGCCTTTCATGTATAAGTTTACAGGCTGGTGCTCTACACTAAAAAGCGGTGGCAACTTCAGCTTTCCCTTCTTTGATGGTGATTTCTTGAAGCAAGCTGTGACTGACAAATAAAAATACTCCTTAGACCACATTGATGACCTCTTCTAGTAACAGTATCAGCCTGTAACTTCCAACTTTTGCATCTTAGTGTAAAACATCAGCTTCTAGGTATCTTTATTTTTTGCCTTTCAAAAGCAGAAATTGTTTTGAAAGATGCTGTGCACTATGTAGAAATTCAGGAACTGCTGAAATATTCTGCTAAGAACGTCATGTATGATAGCACCATGTGGGTCTTAAACCTGAGCTTTGGGGTCTCTAGATTGGAATGCCAATATAGAGCAACTCCCAAACTGAGTGCTGGCTCTGAAGTGAGAAGTAAAGTCCCCCTTTTTAATTCCATGTCTGTTTAACTTGCCGGCATGTGCACTCACTAGTGAGTAGCCTCAAAGCTGTCATAACCAAGGGTCTTTCTAAGTATTTTTCACTGGAAAATAATATTTTGTGCCGCTTTACAGCTCTTACATTATTAACCACACGATTGGCACAAACTGAAAAATGGTTTTTAGAATTCCTTTTAGACAATGCCTAAGTTACCAGTTTCTTAGACACTAATGAGATGTATGTGCTTTTAGTGTAGCACAGAGCTACACATAAGCAAAGCTAATTTTTATGGCCACAGCATTTTCTTACAGACATTCATGTGCAACACTCTTATCACATGGTAATATTCATGAAGGACTGGAAAACAAGCAAAATAAGACCTACAATTTGAATGATGTTAGAAATAACTCTACAGACGGTTTCCCCAGAACAGCAATCTAGCACTAATTGCTTCAGCCATACAAGAGGAAATACAGTCTTGACTGAAGGCCTGGAATTCTCTTTTTCAGAAGACGCATGGGCCTGGAAACATATTTGTGTTCCTAACTGTAAGCATGTGAATAATCCCATTAGAGAGATTTTGTGACTTGTTTTATGCTCAAAGTTAAAATCACAGTAAGTGTTTAGAGGATCTGTGCCTAAGGCAGACGTCAATATTGAAAGAAAAAAAGCAGTTAATACACATCAGCTTCTCCTTTTTTTTCTTTTTAAAGAGTGATACCATTTGCTATCTTATTTTTTGCTGGAAATTGCAGGAACAGAAAATTCAATTTTGTTTTTAATAAATAATTCATTGCACTTCTGATGTTTATACTTTTTTTTTTTTTTCTGTGAAATTACTTGAACTGGGAATTTCTCCCCATGCGTTTTGTGTCTTTTTTCACAGAGGCCTGATGAGGAGAAATAAATGCTGTAAAAAAACTTGTTGCTGGCCATTGCATTAAAAAATTTAATTTCAGTAGCTTCTTTGTTGTCCATTTACAGACATCTAAGTCATACTTAAATATATCTATAGCAAACAATTTAATCAATTAAATAGATTCCTGAAATAAATGCTTTTGTAAATGTTCCAGAATTTTTGAGTGTATTGTATCTATTCAGGCAACTAGCAATAAATATAATATTTATATAAAAAAATCACATAGAACATTACTACTACAGCCCAAGTAATAGAGCTTGAAATAATTTATGGCAAATAAACAGCACTTCAGGCATTTTCTTTGGCAACCATTAATAAACCATGAACTCCAGGATCACTACAAGTCATCACAGGTGATGTACAGTACTGCATTGTAGCTCATCCAGAAGAGAATAAGAAGTTTTCCCCATTCCATGTCTCTTGGGCTGAACATTTTATCACAGATGAGGGAGAAACAGTTTAGATAAACAGCTTTCAACTTAGAGCTGTTCAGCAGTGTAATCCATTGTGAGAAGCCTGGGTATGAATCATTGACACTGACCCACAGGGGTGCTCTCTGATGTAGGTTTAGTGAGGGATAACAACCATGTAGCCATACATTTGATGTATTTTCCAGATTTTAAGAATGTAACCTCTATAATTTGAGGCTAAGAGTCATAACCAAGATTAACACTTCGCTCCAAAGGAAGTAGCATGGGTATATAAATTGAAGAAAGAATTCAAAGTGATCTCATGTAACCTATGTAGATAGCTGAGACAGTAGTCACACAGCTTCTCTTGTGACATTTTCTGTCCAGTCTTAAAATTTGGATCCTGTGCAGTAAAAGAAATGCCAGTGTCTTCACAGTGTCCAACTCCTATGCAGGATCCACAGACTAGGTAACTGCATTTTGCTAGGTGCACTGCCTGGTGGTGGTGGCAGCTGAAAACAGCATGTTATACTAAAAATATATCAGCCTTAGAGAGTAGCTGCAGGATGTTTCTCAAAGCCTAGAGCAAAAAGTATCTACAAGTAAAGTTGTTTGGTAGATGTTCTTCATTTATGTCTTTTGAAAGAGATAATCACAGTGTGGCAGCTGTAAACAAAGGGAGGCTAATAAATTAGGTAACTTTGGAGTTTCAACAACCCTAGGAAAAGAAGCAACAAATGCCAAAAGAAGCTGCAAAATTGCACCTTTGTCATGCAAATCCATAACCTTCCTGGGTTCTAGTCCAAAATAATCAAGCTTTCCTTGCAAACAATCATTTCTCTCACCTCCACATAAAATAAATCCAGCCTCTAGAACAAAATGATAAAGGAAGACTGAGAACAACACGACCAGAGTGACTATGTTAGAAGGATTGCCTTTGGTTCTCTCTTACAAGATTTGCTAGCTAATTCTCTTCTTTCTTGGTACATGCTGTGCCAATATAATGGAGAGCAGACAGGAGAAGGGAGATGTGTATGGCCATTGAAAATACAGATGTGATTTTAAAAACCATGTAGAAGACAGCACAACTCCAATTGTCTTCTGGTCCCAAGGGAATCCAACCCATGTAAAAAATTAGCATCACTTAAATGACCTCCATCACATAGTTCCAGAAGAGTTAGCAGAAAAATCCATGAATATTGACATGCCTTCTGTGATAGAGATAGGCCATCTTTTTGCCTACTCAGAACACCAAAAGCAGGTTCTTCACACACTGTGCAATAAAATAAATGTGAATTCTGGTATAAGAATAACCCATCATGGGCTATAAAATGAGTTGGTGATGCTGCAGCTCACAAAGCTCCTGATCTGTTTCTGGAGGCTAGGAGAATACATCACTGAGGTGTGCCTGCCTTGCTCTCTCTCAGTATGGTTATTGACCTCTGTCAGAAGTAGAAAATGGGCTAGAGAGACTGTTGGTCTGGTCCAGTACAGTTATTCTGATGTCCTTGTTAAAAAATATTAGTCTGAGCATGGTTTTTAGAGGTACAATCATCAAAACCCTGTCTAAAGTCAAAGGCAAGTTGGATGTTCAGATCTTCTAAAAAATCAAGCTCTAAGTACTTTATTCATTGAGGCTAACAACCAATTTTGAAATTAGCAACCAGTCTGAATATTACATATGTAAATGGCACATCATTCTCCTGGTATGGTTCTCCTTTCCAGGAACACCTTAGGAACATCCTGTAATTTGTGTTCATAGAAAAGCTAACAAAAGACAGGTTTAAGCAGCACTGCCAGCTTGTGTGATGTTATCACAGGCCTGACAATATTTCATGTTTTCTTTAATGTCTAAAATCCTGGATTTATTATGAGAATCACAGATTAGACATTTGAAAAGGTAAGCTTCTTGTTCTCATGTCTGCAAAGAAAGCTTGAAAAATGGAATTTTAGACTCCATAATCAGAAGACAACCACCTTTGCAATCTTTACATTAAAAAAAAACACACACAAAAAAAATCCAAAAAACCACCACTATATATATTTTTTGGAACCTAACTCATAAACTGAATGTTTTGATTTACCATTAGTGCTTAGCTTCAGCTTTGCAATACAGTCATGTTAATGTCTAATTCTTTATGTTTTCCATATGAAATTGGCAGGCTTACACATTTTTTAGGGGCTGCAGTTTCATGACTGGTCAACATGAGTTTGCAAAGACCATAAACACAATTCCTTTCTCTCACACTTCTTCTGGATCATGACCAACCTGTTGAATTTCCACATTTAAAGTGAAGGAGGCAAATATTTATATTTAGAGCACATTCATATTCAACTGATGGGCCTTTATCAGCACTTCTGGACCTTGGTATCAGCACTGCTGAACTTTGGTATCAGCACTGCGTGGAGAGCTCTGACACTGGGCCAGAGCAATGTGTATTTTCTGCTTCTCTGACTGAGAGATACAAATGTTCAGTTTCCTCCAGATTTAAGAATAAACTGTTGTTGACTCTTGCTGGGAGAGTCAGCAGATTTAGAAAGAAGAATACAGACATTTAAACCTTGATGAGCAATACTCATCTCTGGTCTTACTGCAGTTGCCCTGAAGTTTGCTTTCAGCTCTCATTCCATGGCTCCCTTCTCAGCTGTCAGTGGACAAGTGGCAGTGTCCTCCCAGGGCATCCACCAGGTTTCTGGCCTCACCAGGAGGGCAGACGGTGCTGGGCATTGAACACACACCATGATCCTCCCCACCAAACCAGGCTTGCCTGATCCCCTGTGTTGGATTCACTCATAGTCCTCCTTAAGTCTGCCTTCTTTAGCAGCACTGGCAGGTGCAAAGAGACAAGTACTGCAATATCTGTCAGACACCCACAACTGAGTTCAGAGGGCAATTGTTAAGGCTGCAGATAGTAGTTTGTTGGATCCCTTTGTGATGCTCTCCAATGGGTTTCTACTGCCTCCCCATCTGCAGAACTCCTGCAGAAGCCTGCTTTCCCTGGAGCTCTCCAGGTATGCCCTGCTTTTCAGAGGCTTACTGTGATGTTTGATTTTCATACTGCTGGGAAAGAAAGAGACAAAGTTTCTGTTCTACTCTCTACTCTCTTGAGATAGGAAAAAAGTATAACCAAGCACTTTTTCCTTGACATTTGCTTAAGGCTACAGGAGAAGGGATGACATGAACACAACGCTCTGAGGACAGGAGTGAAAAGTAGAGCCTGATGACCTTCAGGTATCTCATTTATCTGAAAAATTGTCCCTGGTAAAGATGCTGCATGTTACTACCTCTGTCTGCTGAAAGCAGATGGCTTGCAAGGTTCTGTCACAAGGTGGGTTGGTTGCAAAGATAGTTCAACCAGCTGCATCCATACCCTTTACAAGTAGCAGAAAGACAGCCTCCAAAGGATGATTAAAAAAGAAGTCTGAAAACAAGCTTGAGGGTTTCTTTGTGTTTCATAGCTTGAGCTGCGGCCAGAAAGAGTTATCCATGCTTGGTGCTTCTCTTGGAAGCTTGGTAATAATAGACAGTTCCTGATCATCAAAAGCTGCCAGCTCCAGCTCTAAGCCACCACAAGCCCTCATGAGAGCTGGGCAGGCAGAGCTGGGACTTTGCTGCCCTTCCCCATCTGCCCATGGGAGCACCACCATGGCCACCACTCTAGAGTCTGGATATTCTTCATGCCAAATACAGACTCATTAAATAGACACCATGCAAAATTATTCTCTCACCAATATGCAATGTTTTTCTATCTTCAACCTCCATACAGAAAGATTTCAACAGATACTAACAATATTTTGTGTCAGATTTTTAAAAAAAAGAGAAAGAAATGGCAGAATAATATTGAAACTCATCTCCACCATGACTGAGTTGTAGAATATTTAGCTTTTGATAAGTGCTTATTGGTACATAAAGAGTAGCTTTCATCTGAAATATAGCCCTGTACTATCCCCAGCAGAAAACTAATCTCTCATTTAATATTTCCTTTTTTTAAATGGATAAAATTAATACCCTGTACAAAACTTTCCTGTTTTAGGGAGACTGTAAAGTAAGAGAGTTCAGTTTGCACAAATATTTTTGGTGTTTTGTCACCAAAAATCTGAGGGGGTGGAAGAGAAGGAAAAGGGTGGAGGAACCTCTTGATCCCTGAGTATTCCTAGATACCAGAAGTTCCTGACAAACCCTAAATGGAGCTTAGTAAAGAAGAATAGGACTAAGCCTCTGTAAATCAATTATTTTAATTGTAATTAATATTAAAAAAAATCTTGTAACTTCAATGTTATGCTTTCTGAGGCGTATAATACATAGTGACCAAAAGGCTGTATCTTTGCCTGCACCCCAAGTAGCTAAAATGGAAATGAAGTAGGTCTAAAAAGAAATAATATCTAATAAAATAATTGAGAAATATAATTATAAACATCACGTGGTATTTGCATGCATCAAGAACTTTTGATTTACCAGTCCCAGCCCCAGTATCACTTCTCACCTGCCCATTCCTGAACCTACATGGGATTTGCTCGTTTTTGGGGCAAGGGGAGAAATCACAGAGCCTAACAGCCAACTCTGCCACAACCCTGCAGTGAGTCCATTGCTATGAACCAGTTAATAAGGTAATTCTAGAAGCCCAAGTTTGTTTCCGTAGCTACACAACATTACACAAACATTTTGGTTGCAATTTTGTGGCAATGGTTTCACAGTTATTTGATTAAAATGCAGTGCCTTACTGCTTGGAGCCTGGGAGTGTCTGATATCAGTGAAAGCTCTTTAGAAGTGCTACGATTTAAAATTACAGCTTACCCTGTTTGAAGGGATATTTTTAGTCTATTTATTCAGAGTGTAAATATAGTTCTGTACATCACTGGTTTAATGTCTCTCTTGAGCTGGTCAGAAAGACACTTTACCCGGCACCAGACAAAGGTCAACAAATGGGTATCTTTTTTTCCCTCCTTCCTTTCTTTTTTTGTAAAGCTGCATTAAGGGTTTTAGAAAGCAAAGTATCTTGTCAGCAAAGGTTGCACATCTAACCCCCCTTTACTGCAGTGACCTACTTATAGGAAATACTCCTATTGAAAGGGGCTTTTTCCAAGATCTAGCATTTCAAACAAAAACATATCTAAAATTAGGTGGAAAGAGTTTAAGGGATCCCTGAGCAAAGATAATGGAAGGAATAAAAGGCGAGAGAAGGGAAATGGTGATGAATCACCATGCAGTCAGGAGGAGTGATGTAGTGCATATTTCTGTGAATGGCCATTCTCTGGCTTTATTATCAACAGCCCCATGAGTTATTTATTTCTGATTATTTGTTTGGGTGTCAGGGGGACTTTTTTGCCTGCAAACCCCTGGAAACCAAAGTTTTATGTACATACAAAAGGCATAGTGCAGGCAGCCACATCTCTGCTCAGCTGTTGCCCTTGCCCTTGACCTAAAGGGACCCTACTTTCCACACAACAACCCGAGAGCACATATTTGGTTTCTGTGTTAATGTAGCTCTGGGCTTTTCTTGAGCTGGGTTTGCTAGTTGTGCTGAACTGTAACAAATTCTTCATGGAGTGGTAGGGTTGGGTTGATTTCAGGTTTGATGTGTGCTGGGGGAATGGGAGAGGAGGTAGAATTTCTTCTATAATTCTCTCTCCTAAACACGTTGCACTTCCAGTTGGATCATACCTCAGTCTTACTGCATTTTACAGAACTGGGCATGCAGAAAAGACCACAAAAGTGGGCTCTGCAGTTTTCATTTCAGCGGAGTTCCCACCAGAATAAAAAAATATAACAGCAGAATTTTGTGTGGTGTTTCTCAGCATGTCATTTGGGAGGCACAGAAAACTAGCATCTCTCGTATCATGAACTGGGGAGTGAAATGTAAGCAAGGGCGAATGCATGTAATGTCCTTTTGTTGAGTTAGAGGTGACAGTTTTTTGAGCTGAATGCCAAGGGACAGAGGAGCTTGGCTGTCCAGAATCTGAGGCAAGGCAGTGAGTTTTCTGCAAATTTGCTAAAACATTTGTGACGAGGAGGCATGACACAGACACACAGATGTACATCGTGGGACCACCCTGAGAAGCTAGTGTTGTTTCTAAGGACACAAATTTATCATAGCACATGATAGCTATTCAGACACAACCTACTTTTAACATCTTTTCAAGACTTAATTTTTGAGATTGTCTATTTCTTACTAGCTTACAATAAATGAGAAAATTGTCCGCAAAGGAACAACATTTCAGTAAGAAATATGGTTCTAATGTGGGGTTTTTTCCAGTTTTGATTATATTTTAAGGCAAATCTCCCCAAAAATCATGTACCAGAGAGGCAGGAGAGACTTCGCAAGACATTTCAATCCTGTTCCCAGTTCACTACAGGTCTGGGCTTGTGTCATGATCTTTGTATGTCCCAGTTATTTATGAAAAGTGTCTGGTGAATATCTCAATCTCATCTAAGCACTCTGAAATTACATTCTTAACATTTAATCTATCACTCAGACACCGGTGTGACTAAATAGTAGAAATTAAAAAAAAAAATCAAATTAGTTTAATCCTTACTCCATTATCTGACCCCTCTTTTGTTCCCTTATTTACTCTCTCCATTTCAGAAAATGGAGATTTCTACTTTCTCAGGACCATTAAAATGCAGGGAACGATCTGGAGCAACGCTCCTCTCCCCAGGCTGCAGCGCAGAGGCTGTCGATCGCCAGCTCTGCACTCGCCTGGTGTGTGGAATACATATCGACGTCAAGGGGAGCTCCTCCTGCGGAACAAAGGTGGAATGCGCAGGCGGGATCCGCCGGGGCACCACCGAAAAAAAAGGGGGCTGCTCCTGTGCGGCAGATGAAAGATAAATACAGTCTCCATTGCAGGCAGAAGAATGGTGTGACGTAAGTGGTTTTCCTGTCGATTTTTATCTCACCCCAAAGGAACCGTTGACAAAAATCCCAAAATGCATAACATATGGAATAAAAATATTGGGGAAGTCTCTTGACACTCCAGCGAGGTACACGGGAGCCCCGAGAACAGGGCTGTAATTTCTGTGCTGTGTCTATGGTTGTGCGTCCCCTGAGCACTTTAAATTGAATTTGCAGTATCTGCAGGCTGTGACGGGACTCCCCTAAACACTGCAGTTCTCTCAACACAATACCTGCAAAAGCTTCAGTGTGCAAACAGCCCTTTCTGAATTCTGCTCATGGAAGCTGGGTGGGTTTCAGTGTGTTCTGAGCCACCAGCTGTCCTTTTTCATTTCTTTGTTAATTACGGATATAATAAGAAATGTGTACTTTAACCTGGACTTTTATAAATCTCTATAACCACATTGCTTAGTAAGAGAATTAAAACTTGTTAGCTCCTTCCCCAAGTGCTTTTGTATTTTTTAATTGCTACTACATTAAACACAGATTATTTATTATTATTTTATATAATTTGAAGTTTTAGGACTACATACAGTAGTCTGTATCCTGCTGCCTCTAGAAAAATACTATTTCTTATTTACAAGGCAGAATTACTATAGGCAGACAACAATGTGATCACTGCCTAAGCACATTGCCTACCCCACAGCAAGGACTGCACCTGGAAAATGTTTATTATAGCCAGAAATACAGCCCTCCCTAATATATTTTAGGATGTGACTCATGATAATGACTAATAGAAAGTTACTTTACTCATAAATCTGCCCTGTCCCTAATCCATCTGTTTTTCTTGTTCTTACAAAAGGCAAAACAATTTGGCAGAATGTTTTTACTCAGATATAATACATTTACATGATTGACTCTCCATTGCTGCTGGAAAAGCAAGCCATTATATCATGAGAATATACTGTAGGAATTCCTTTTTGGATAACATTTTTGCAATGGCAGTTCCAGGTGAGCCATCTAGAGGCAAAAGTAAGATTTTCTTAAGAATTCTCCACATTAGTAGTGTAATGAATTCCTTTTCAAATAAATGTCCTAAAAACCTCATAGCATCCTGTGTACCAAGAGCTAAGATTGCCATCTGCTAAATTCATAAATCTCTTACATGCTTTAATTTCCTGCATGCTCATGCTATGAGTTTAACAGTTTCCTCCACTTTTTAAAAATAATTTCTGAGAGAGGTTTGGATTGCTTTATGCTAATGTAATATCAAGAAAAGCCTATATTAACTATAATAAATAATATACCAATTATAGGAGGGAGTGTAGAGTTAAAACAACTTGGAATCTCTTCCTGCTCTTGACTCTCTGTGTGACACTGGAAAATTCTCTTAACTGGAGTCAGTTTTACCGCCCACAAAGTATGGCTCATGATTTTACCATCTTTGTAAAGCACTTTATGATCTTTGACTGAAATACCAAAATACTACAATAAAGATAAATACACAGGAAATAAAATGCATGGCCACATTCTGCCTTTACTTCCCTCTTGCTTAATCCTATTAAAATCAGAACTACACAGTGCATAAATCAAAGCAGAGCAAGCAGTCTTCTTTGCACTTAGCAGTAGCAGCATCACAACACAGCTTATGAGAGAGGCATAAAAGTCACCAATCTAAAACACAGCTGGGCTGATCTTAGAATAGGGGTGCACCTGGTGCACCCTGTGGGAGAGTTTAGAGTGGTTAGTAATCAAAAGCTTATTTACTATTAAAATTGCTAAATTCTTTTGAAAACATTTCTATTCACACAAATGTTCCCTGTGCCACCTAAACTGAACCTCTACTGAAATATGAGATTTTCTTGTCACCATGCTGGCTAAAGCACTGCAGCCAAAAGCCTGACCTCTACCACAGGCCCAGCACTCGCAGCTGATTACAGGGCACAGGGTTAGTAGGGCTGCCCAGGCTGTCAAGCAGGAGGTGTAGCTTCAGCTCCAGGGACTCAGAGTCCCAAATCCAGCTGAGACTATCCTGATTTAGAAATTGTTGGTGTCCAGTGCAGCCACAACTACACCAGATACTAAAAGTAGACACACATGCTCTGCCTTTGTACCAATTACAGCAACTGCAATGGGAAGCAGAAGTGAAAAACCTCCCTTAGTGGCTTTGTTCCAAGCCCACACATGGACATCTGCTACACACACAAAGTCACCCTTGGGAGCTGGAAGATTCCATCTTGGGCTACCAACAAGGCCTCAATGACTGTGTTTAAAAAAATCTGTATGAAGCCTGGGCTGTAATCTGTCTGCCACTTAACTTTTCCCAGTAGTACAGAATGTGAAGCATAAAAACATCTACACCAGCATATGTCTGACTGGACACACACTGCCTGTGAGTACTGGTGTGTGATGCTGGTCTACCAAGGGTGAAGGTTGTTCATGTGGAGGTGAACATGGCTGGGAGCTTTGGGAAGCAAGGAAGGATTGGAGTAAGGAATAGGTTGCTGATCTCTCCCTTCCCCAAGTTCACAGGGCATATTAGGATAGCCACTCTGGGAACACATTGTGTTCTTGTCAAAAAAATAAATGAAACAGATAAAGGCAAGGAGTCAACAGAGCAATGGTTCCCACTGGGAGCTAAAATGAGTCAGAAAGCATCTTATAGTCCGGAAATACAAGCTTTTCACGTGGCATGACAATATGCACGGAATGGGATGGTGAGGATGCATGGAACAAAGGGGAAAGTCAGGATACAAGAGCACATGGACTTCTGCCTGATCCTTTCCTGCAAGAGCTGGTGTTCTACTGGGGCTCCCAGGGACTAGACTGACCAAGTTCATAACCTCAGTATCTTGGCTGCTGGGGTGTGATTTAAATGAGGAGGTTGACCCCATGCCTGTTCCTTTCTGTACCTCTGGATCTGGTGAGCCATGGGCAGCCCTTTGTCTGGCTCCCAGCACGCTCCAGGTGCACGTGGCTACCTTCCGTGCCAGCGGTCAGCTGGACTCCGGTCCCCATTTGCTTCGGACAGCTGTGGTCTCCTGTGGCTTCCCTCTCTGACCCAACATCATAAATGCCTGATAACATATTGGAACAGTTCTTCTTTCACCCTTCTCTTCTGGGAAATACAGAGGATTTTTGTTAACCATTTAAATAGTGCCAGTGCTTGCTTTAATTTAGTCAGAGATGCCTGCTATCAGCCTAATAGTAATAAAAGAATTCGCTGATTTTCCACAGGTACAAGCAGGATAAGCCTCATGTATATATCACAGACACTTACTCAGACAGAATAAATAAATTCCATCCTACAGCTGTTTCCTAGGTAACTGAACCAAGACCACGGAAACAGGCTGTGTGCAGCTTAGAGTCGAAAAAACAAAACTGCAGCATTTCTTTCTGTCTCCAAACTTTTGATTTAGTGGGACTACAAATATGATAGAAATGTTTCAAGAATGAAATATGTAATTGGAAAATATGCACCTATTGTCATGCAGCCAAAACACATGATCCTGAGAGTCCTGCAATATATCAATTCTCTAAACTGGCCAGAACAAACCTGTCTGTGCTTGGATTTCTGCCAGCGCCCAAACCCCTGGAAACCTGAAGGAACCAGTCACCAAAAATTGTGTGGTTGTGCTTCTCAAACATGAAATCTAGCTACCTTAGGCAAATAGGCTTTATGTGTAAGGTGAGAGGAAGTCTCAGTCTCAGTCTCCGTCTCCTGCTCTACAAGGGACTGGTGAAATTTCTGGTATCTTCAAGCAATGCAAGGGCTCCCTGTCATTAACAAACCTGAAGGTCCCAGCAGATGGTACCACCTTGAATCAGCAAGATATGAGCAAAATTTTTCCTTAGTGAAACTGTCTGCATCCACAATGCAGATGTACTGCAGGAAAACAAAATCAGATCCTTTAAAGCCTTGTTCTGCCTTATTTTGTCCATGACAGAGACTTCCATATTTGCATTTCTATTCTTTTCAAATATACGCCTCTTATCAGTGAATGGGGCTCTCCATGTTTTCAACAGACTTCAGAGTCTGCTTTTGTGAGAGGTAACACCTCCTTGCATATTTGCATCTCCCTGAGATTAACTACACTTGATGATGACTGATTTTCTTGAGGTTTTCTTCTTTTTGTCACCCAGAGGAGCCTGGACACCTCATCACACTGGGGTAGTTCCTGGGTCTGTATGTGGACTACCATCCTGGGGAGCCAGCAGCAGAACCCACTTTCCTCAGGGATGGAGGAAGACCCTTCAGCTAAGCAGTGCCTTTCTCTGCCCACCAAGAAGGGACAACTGTTAGCAAAAATGGCTCTGCTGTCACACTGGTGAGTTAGAGGGGAAAAAAGAAATTCAAAAATTAAAAAACCATGCTCTTTGTCAGGGAAACAGGCAGGTGGAACTTTGCACCTGCAAGAACAATAAAAGGAGAGCAGTCGTGGAAAATTGCTGTAGCCAGACAAAGGTAAAAATTATTTGGCTTCCCACAGTGCAAAAAGCTGAAGTACTTTCTGTAAGGACCTTGCATTCAGCTAGGAAAATTAGAGGAAATAAAATCCATTATAATGGGTATACCCTCATTTCATCTACAGGAAGAGTAACATGCAAGTAATCAGATGCTAAATTATGTTCATCTGTGACATTGTAATAATTGCTTCCAGATATATATTGTGCTGGTTGAAATAAATGTATTTGTTTTGATGTGCAGACCTATGGAACAGTATTCCTGCCTTATGAGGTAGCAACTTTTTGTGATGAGAATCACTCTAAATGTTACTCTAATGACAACAGCCCAATAAATAAATATATAACTAAACTGTTTAGTTAGCTGTAGGATCACAGAAGATCATTAGAATTGATGTGATCTAGTTTTTGTCTCCTATCAAATACTCTGAAGAATCAACAAATGTAGTAATTTTAGTTAATAAAATAAAAATAAAGCCCTTCAGTTGTGCTAATACATCTCTAGCTATTTTTATAAAAGACGTAAAATGTGCATACCAGTGTGGGGAAGGAAAGTTTTTAAGGAGTGACACCAAGACAAACTCCTATTCCTGTGTATAAGGGTCAGAGAATCATAAATATCAGTGGGGAAAAGAGAGGTCTTCTGTTTTCGTGATGAATTACATGCAGTTTTTAGAAAAGGCATTAGAATATGTGCCCATCCACCCAGAAACTTGAGTTCACAGGTTGAATTTCAGGAAACATGGTGCCAGCTTTTCACTGAATTACATTTGTGCGGTCCTAGTGAAGGTAATGGGGTTATATGAGGTGAAAGCCCATGCAAAAATGGGCTCAGCCAGTCTCTCTAGAGGTGTGTAGAAACCATAGGCTAGAGTCTGATCACTTCAGCAGTGATTTAGTGATTTAAATTTGCTATGTTAAAGTCTACGGACTTCAGTGGATGAACTTGTTAATGTATGCCTGTGCAAATGTAGGTGGAGTCAGATCACCCACAGCCATATCCAGCCCTGCAGCTGTGAAACAGAGTCAAATTCAGATAATATGGATTCAATGGTTCTGGTCCGTTTCACTTCCATATGTAAATTCTCAGTCTGCAGGGAAACAAACTCCCTTCTTCTCCCCTTCCTGTTTCAACTCAACAACTCTTTGAAAATTGCTTAATCTGCCCTTTTGCAGTTCATTAGCAAAGGGAACATGCAATATTAACTGTTCATGTACAGCTCCCACTAAACCAAAGAAAACAAGTTTTCACCTGCACTTCAAACAGAACATCCTTAGATGACTGGAAAAATAGCTTAGTTCTCCTGTTAGTTGGCTGGTCAGAAGTAAGAAATAAAACTGAACAGCACACTTTGTCACCAAAATCCAGAGATCTCATTTCAAAGCCAAACACATTTGTCAAGCAAGAAGGCATTTAGTTGCTGTAGTCACTTGCCTGAATGTACCTATTTTAAAATTTGATCACCTACATAAAACTAAAAATAGGATCATATCAATTCATTGGCTGCAAGTCATAACCTTTCTTTAAAACTGTGCACTAACTTCAGGTCCTGTGAATACATCAGGCAGTAAAATCCTGATGTTATCATACATCACCTAGCTAGAAACAACAGTCCCCTGGGGTGAAGCTCTTTAGTAAGCATGGCAGGTCCAGGATTTTGCAGCCCAGCCAGTTCAACCTTCCCCTGGGTAACAGGGAAGTGCTTGAGGGCGAGGCTGGGCACACAAATCACAGAAGTTCCCTCCTTTCTCTTTCAACACAGCTGGCCAGGCACCAGGACTCAGCCTGCCGGTACCTGTGGCCTTGGCATTTCAGATGCAAGGGTGCATAAGTTACTCTGACTTGTTAAAAGCAGGGATATCTCTCTCCTGAAGACAATGACATTTATCACAGAGAACACCTGACTTGAACAGAAAGCTGCAACCTGCCGGGGGACTGCAAATGATCTGCAGGTGTCTTGCATGGAAAGCTGCCTCTGACTTCAGTTTTGCTGTTTTCTTCTTCCTGCTGGATAGTCTTACTTACAAACACAGTTCAAAAGCAACCTGAAGAATTACTAAACCAGTGAATCACTAAGGCTAGATGGTCTGAATGTGTAAATACGAAAGGGAATGTAAAAACAGACGAGAGCCTTGAGGAGTCAGACTCAATGCCATGCTGATGGTGGACTCCAGGAGAAGAATCTATTAATATTGCCTGATGAGTTTGCTCAAGCAATTCATTGTAACACACAAGTAAATGTAGAAGAAAACTGTGTCACAACTAAGTTTTAGAACAGAGATGAGGTCACAATCATGAGTAAAGCTACACACAGCCACTGAATTCTGTAATGCAAACTGCATACAACTTACAGGGTATAAAATGAAACATATCCATGACTCGTCTTATATTTTCTATTCAACCTTATTTCTCCCATACCTGTAATTAATGTTACACTGAAGCTCAACCAACTGTCTTCATCTTCCATCAGACTGCTCCTATCTCAGGATTCATACGGGGAGTTGCCCTTGTTTAAAGTAATATTCAAAACCAAAGAAGTTCACTACTATCCCAAAGAGCCGATGGAAAGATCATAAGGCAGCTTGACCCAACCTCTCCCTTTAACTAAAACAGATCACTGACAGAGGAAGATTTCCCCATATTATAGATACTACTGTGTTTAGTAGATCAGGGTGTATTACAACATCAATCTCAGTGCAGGATCTAAAGGACATCACAAAAGGAATTAAGGTTCATTCATCCTCTCTCTCCATCAACTCTGTGAACCTGGCAGGACTTTTGTCCTCTTGCTTTTAGGTGCTTGTTAACTTGTTTCAGTCATTCTCTTCTGGCTCTCTTCTAGCCTAGCAGACTTTTTTTCTATACAAGTCTGAGAGCAAATTGAAAATATAAATTAGAAGGAAGGAGTTTAGCTTTGTTAAGTTTGCAAGCTGCACCATTTATGCACGTACTTAGAGAGCACAAAATGTATAACATTTGAAAGGAAACAAGTCCCAAGTAATTAACCTCAAATACTGTAATTATCAGTGTGTTGTTCTTTTTTTTTTCCCCAGACTCTTAAGAAATCACTTCAATTACTGTTTTGTTATTATGGAAACCACTTAATATGAAACACCTCAGGTTAGAAATGTTAATAGATGAGCTTATGTGATCACAGAAAATCTTCTAGTGATAGATCAATAGATGTGGTGTAACTGGCAGACAGCCATCAGCTGCATTGTTTTTTCTTTATTTTAAAGAGATTTCTTACAGAATCTGGCAAAGATTTAAATTTCATTTTCATATGAAATTAAATGGTAAAATAGTGGTATGTTTTCCTTAGGTTTACTCAGTGCAATCTTTCCTGACTGAAACAACAGTTGGTATTGGTCATAGAAATGCTCATAATTTCCCACTGCATAGGTAAAACAAAATGTGCCCTTATTTCTCATTCCAGCACCCACTTTAACTTTGTAGGAAAGACAGACATTTGGTACACACCCTGTAGTTCAGGTGACAGTGGTTCTCTTCTGCTCCTTTCCTCCTTTTTCTTGATCCACTTCAAAACTCACTTTTAAGAAAAAGTTACATTTATTTCAAACGACCAGTGGTATTACCCAAACAGTCCTTACTTTGTTGAGAGGTCAGTGAACTAGCTCTCAAATCCCTAAAGAAAACTAGTGGGATTGAGATGCTACAAGCCCAATATCAACATTTTGCATATCTAAATAATAGAGACTGTTCTCTCACTCCATTTCCATGGAGGGTGCATTGGACATCAAGCCTTTCTGGCATGGATAGATCAATGCACTGAACCAGATCAGTGCTTCAGGGACCTCCTCAAAGCAGGTACTCTGCTGGACTTGCTGGTGTGTAGGCTTCCAAATATAACTGAACTAGATTAAATAAAAAATTATAGACAATTATTGGAGTCTGCTACAAATACAGGTAGGTGGTAATATGGAAGACTCTACAGGCAGGACATGGTTGTTACACTGACGTGAATTGTGATATCCTCGTTTTAATTTTAAAATGTGAAAATAAGCAATAAAAAGCACTCAGTGTTTGCCTCACAATGATAAATCACAAGTCTGTAGGACATGTATTATTTTTCCTAGGCCAAATTCTTATTCCTTATGATAGTCACAAGTATTTATAGGTTCTCACTGAGTTGAGTGAATGTCCTGAACACCCTGTCATGTTACCAAAACCTAATGATCCCTCTACTGTTTGAAGATAGATTAGAGGAGAATGCATTGGCATAATCTTGGCAAAATAGGAGGTCTTCAGCTACCACACCAGAAACATCTCCATCCCTAGATCTATGTGCCCCAGTATGTCTTTTTCCCTTGCATTATATAATCATTAACAGCAATAAATCAATTGATTTATTGTAACAACAAGCAACCCTGGCATAAAACCCATCAGGGAACTGCACAAGCAATTAAAAATACAATCCTGCAGAAAGCATCATGAAACTGATAACATAAAATGAATAAGTTATTAAAGTTCCACTTAGAATTCTTATGAACCTATAAATATATAGTGCTGAAATATATTAAGTTATTTCTCCCAAACATAGATAGCTAGTGCTGAAATACATTGAAAAACAAGGTATCTAGTGAGAAACAAGGGACATAGACTTCATTCCATAGGTCTGAATAACCCTTTGCAAAATAGATTATGCTAAAATATCTCACATGCTAATAAAAAATGTTCTTTGTTCTTAGGATTGGCATATTCCTGAGATTGAGGCTGTGTGTCCCCACTTTGATTTTTTGCAGAACTAGAGAGAATTATATGGTAATTGCTGATTCTGCAATAAGAGTGCTGGCAATACTGTTAACTGACTTCCCCTCCCAATTTCCATTGGTAATACAGTAATTTTTCCTTCTCCAGGATTATATTACCTGCCAACACAACCCCAAACGGCCTGGAAAAGAAGGGACTTTTATTGCACTGCTTTAGGCCATGTCTACATTGGGTAGTTGTACCACTTTAACTGTGGTTAGCTTACATTAAAGTAGCTGGTACGTACATCAGACTGGTTTTCAAAGTGATTTAATACCTCAGGCTACACTAAGCATCCCTCCTTAGAGCAGACATTAATCCATTTTGCAGGGAGGCTGTTCCCTGTGGAGTTCATATGGCCCTAGTAGCTCTGCTGCCACAAGTCCTTTGCTTAGTAACTCTGTACTAAGCTGCTTTGATATTTCTGTACCTCCAGTGTGTTGACTTTGCCTTGGCTAGATGCACTGTTTAATTATCAGTAGCCCTACAGACATCAACATATCAAGTTTATTTATCTGCTCTAGGACACGTGTATCCCTCTGGGTTTCTTCATGTATCCATGCTTAGTTCTTAGACCTGACTGCCCTTGCCAAAGTCACACACCCACCACAGGAAGGTATCCCGCAGTGTCGATGCTTGGAGGAAATTGCTGGAGCAGAAAGGCAAAAGGCTGACCAAAGCTTGACTCAAGGTGGAGTCAAAGCAAAGGACTGTGGTAAAATGCTGTAATACAAGAGGCTGCAATGGAAACACAAGCAAAGCATGAGATGGCAATTGTATTTTTGCACTCAAGACATAGACAAAGTCAAAAACTAACATGGTGCACATTGCCTGCAGCAGCACTGTGATAAATATCCACAATGGAACTGGCAGGCTCTGGGAAACCACTAAGAGCAACCAGCATGCCATGCACACATGAGATCTGACCTGGAAGAGAATTACAGGATGGCTGGGACTCTGCAAATGTGGTAGAGGCACACTGAGCCCCAGGACAGCCACAAACCCACCAGCCAGCTTAAAACCACTGCTGGGACTGGCCAGCAAGTATGATTTGCTGTATCATTACAAAAAGGCTCATGGAGATTTCAAAGGGTTGAGGTTTTTTTGTTTTAAGTTACATTGCAGGAGATAGCCCCCTTCCAGCTGCTTGTTCAGCCCACTCATACAGACATCACCTTTCTCCTTTAGCACACAATGTTCACAGCTTTCCTCTGTCTCTTTCTTTCCTGCTGTAAAGACCAGGTTACTCCTCCCTCAGATTCTATCCCCACGTTAAAAACACTGATGCTTTTAATTTCTGATTTCAGGTACATTTTTGTACTTGTTTTTAAGGCTTTATCCTCCTAACACAACACAATATAATGTCTCCAAGAAGAGTGCAACTGTGTAGTAGCAAGAGGAATGGGCAGGACTCAGCCCTTGCATCGCAGCACCCTCAGTCCAAGGAGCTGGTGGTGAAGCTCTTGCTCTACACAGCAGCGAGGGGGTGAGCAGGCACTGAGAGATGCTGCTGGACTGGGAGGAGCAGCAATATATCCTGCCATAGAGGATGTTAGTTTGGGATAGGAGAGGGAAGAAAGGAGAACAAAGAATCTGCCCTGCATTCTGCCATGCAACAGGGTGAGAGGACAGAGAAGACATGCACCACATCAGACCTTGTCCTGAGCCCAAACACCTCACTGTGGCTGCTGGGCACCAGATGAGGATTGCAGTCCACATGAGATGCTGTCATTACTACCCTAGAGATCTTCAGAATGAGAAGAGTTTCAAGCTTTGAGGATTTGCTTCTTCTTTGCCACAGTACATGTTTACTATGTCTTAATGCTTCAGCTGTATGTCATTCATTCTCTCTTTCACTCCATTTGGACAAACAGGCCAAACATAATATGGGCCTTCTTGCACACATAACTGAAGTAAAGCATTGCCAAAATTTTTACTGATGCTAAGTCTTCTGACAATCAGCAACTACATCCAGGAGGAACTGATTCCTTTCATTAAAAGCAACTATAGGACTTCTTCAAGTCCATGTATATGGCCAATGAATATGAGGGGACCCTGCAAGCTTGCTACAGCACAGTCTTTGGGGAAGGCACTTTTACTGAAATGAATGGAGGACCAGGACCCCCCATTTGTGTTTCTATGGCAGAGAAACAAACTGCAGTTAGAGTTGCAGACAGGACAATGGTTTGCAAAGGCAGTGAGTTCTCAATAGCCCTTGATTGAAACTCTTGAATTCACACTGCTTCAACATTCAAATTTCAGAAAGAGAGGAGAGCTCTTGATTCTCACTTCAGTTCTGTTTCAAGAGAAAAGACTCTTTTCCTCTCCGGTACAACAAAAGATAGTAAATTTTATTTGTTCCAACCTTTTGTCTGAATAAAAGAGAGCTATAATTCATGGGCAAATGACAATAATATATCACAACACGGCCTTTGCATTTGTCTTTTACACTTCAAGTTCTTTCCTTTACTCTTGAATTGGCTGTGAGCAAAGGGAGTGACAAGAGCTGCAAATATAATCTTGGGACCTCTGTATGCAAACGTATGAATCATCAGTGGTAACTGGCTATTTGCCTGACAACAAGCATCTAGTGCCAGCTACCTATGCAGAGTAGCCTGTCAGGCCTTCACAGGGCTGTTCCTGAAAGCTGCAGGTCTGCCTGAGGTCCTCCATTGCACCTCCTCTCCAACCCCCATTCTCAATACCCAAAGGTCTCAAGACTGCACTGGGTGTTTTCCTTTATTCAAGGCACCTAAATCAATTCTGATGTTGCTTCCACTCTTTTTAATTTCTAAGCCACAATATGTGTCAGTATGTAACACAGTTTCATATTTAGCACTGTACAGGTGAAAAACTTGTCCTGAATAGAGCCACCACAAGTTCCTCTTATTCCTAGAAGCTCCCACTCCTGCTGTACATTGTGGTCCATGTTGTGAGGCAGCAGTAAAGAATTCAGGGTCTGACTGCCCATCTCTAATACTGTCTTTGTGGGTGTGAGAAAAGGCCAAGCATTGATTTCACATGAGAAATTAATTAAGCTCTGAGCTAGCTAGTGTCATATTATTAAACACGTTACACATCTATCAATACCTAAGCACAGAACTGTTCCAACGAGGTATAAAGTTCTACAACCAAACCAGATCCCACTGAAATCAAGTGGTAAGACTTCCACTGGGCTTCAGCAAGCCTGGGATTTGCTCTCCATGGATTGTTAGGATTGCAGTTTTTTAGTTTGGTTTCCTAGGGGAATGGAATTTATGCAATCGTGATGTGTGTACAAGCATGTCAGTCTACCACAGTAACTTTGTACCTACTGGACAATTTCAAAAGAGAGCCCAAAGGCACCAAGTTTCTATGAATTCAGTAAAAATAAGAAGAAGGGTAGAAGAGAGAGGCCATATCAGTGCTCAGATAAGGCTAGGTGGCAAACAGCTCACTCCTTGTTACCTCTCAGATAATCCACACAGGAGGCAGATGTAGAACACCAGACTTTAGTCCTGCAACCCATGGAGCAGTTAGATTTTGTTGCTTTTTTTGTCATTCTATGCTCAAGAAACAAGATTAAAATCATTAAAATTTTACTGTGTTTTGGTGTGTTTATTTCATTAGAAGACTGAGCATGCCAATGGCTGCACAAGTGAGCAGAGGAGTTGCCTCAACAAATGTTAGTAGTGGTCAAAAACCAATTCTTCTGTGGCACTGTCAGACTCTCAAATACACTACCTGCAGAAACAACTGGAAACTCATTTGAAAGAACACTTTGAAGAGTAAGGTATTGCAAAAGCTTGAGCTCATCTCTGATTCTTGGGAAGTCACTGATGCACCATATTAAACTACTCTCAGATTTGCATCTCAGGGATTTTCTCTGGTAAATCAAGAAGAATTTATTTCCTAAATATGATTTTGTGGATATTTTTTAGATAAGCACAGTAGCCAGTTTCAGCTGGCTACTTCAGGGGAAGTCTTGCCAAATTTTAGCCATGATTTTACATTTTCTGCAGCTTTTCTTCTGGGCTAACACTTAGATAAATATAAAATTTGTCTTGGTCTCCTGGGGCCAAACTCCCTGTGGCTAGAAATCCCATGTCCTATTAATAATGTTAAGTGAGAAGTTGCTGATACCATGACATGATCAACCAGGCTTACTAGAGAAAATTTTGTAACGAGCCAGAATTTTACCAACAGAGCATCTCTGTTTCTCAGCCTTCTGGAAACAATTTATATCAGTTGCAACTACCAGTCCTTAAACACTTTCCATTTTCACCAGGAGGAATGATAACCTTGAAGCAGAAAAGATCTGGGGGATATGACAGCTGTAGCAAGACACAGTGTGATCAAGATTCCCCAGCAGTGTAGTTAAAATATTTTAATGGAACTACAATAGCTGATCAAGGAAACTTGCAGTACTCATGGGTAGAGAGAGAGGATATTCAAGGTCCTTATATCTGTGATAACACGCCAACGGGGACCTTTGAGTACACTATAGCCAATTTACTTTAGTTTAAATTCATTCCAGACCATAAATTATTAAAACAACCAAGTTTCTTGCATTCAAGCATCCTTATACCCTGATGGTTCTTCATTCCCACTTGTTTTATAAGCTATGCAATTATATACTTTTAAAATTATAAGTAATTATATACTACATAAATGCATAATGTCAATACTATAAAACACTTGGTTTGGCCTGTATGTAGAGCTTTGTATCATATAGGAGAGAAAGGATAGAGTGATTGTCATAGGAAAGGATGAGAAAGGTTGCAGCTCTCTTGCATGATGCCTTGGCACCAAAATTTCCAGGTGAATGACCCAAGCATTGTAAGACAGCTTGGTCAGTGCTTCCAAGCCCTTATACTCGGTGGAAGGATCTGGCAGTTGAGGGCTTCAGCACGAGCTTATAAAAATACAAAATGTAACTTTTTTTTCTTTAGGAAAATAAGGTAATTCTCCTACAAGGAAATTATTACAGGAACCACGACATAAATGACATAATAATGTGTATCTCACATGTGAGACTGGAAGATTAAAGTTTCAAAGAGCCAGCTGCCTTCAATGTCTGACTTTTATTGTGTTTCCTAAGCTTCTCTGAAAAAGCTCTGCCTTTATGAAGGCCATGGCTGTTATGTTATTTCTAAAGACTTCAGCAGGGTCAGGGTTCCACACTGGCTCTCACTCTAAAATAAACATGCAGCCTCAACCACAAGCAAGAGTGGTTGCAGTGATTTCTGTGAAGTTGTGTCGTGCCTTATGTCAGAGGGTGGCCTAGATAGTCAGACTGGACCCTTGTGGCCTTATGAAACAATCAAACTTCACATTCTAAAAATATGATCATTTGAAGAAAACAAAACCTTTGCAAAAATCACATCTTGTGGATTTATGCAGATACCTAAAAATGCTCTGTCAAATCCAGCTATTTTGCATTCTTATTTTAAAATCAGATTTTTGTTGGCTGGAACGCTTAGTAATTGTGGTTGTTTGCTTTATTACAGGAGTATTTGACAGCTAGCAATCAGGCATGTCACTTGAGGAATTCACAGTGCCCGTTACAAGAAGCATCCAAGTATCATTAAACTTTTTGCACAAGGGGATAGTGAAGCATCCCAAGGCTGCAGATGGGGAAGGGAGTCTCTCCTGTCAGTAGCTCACCCACATATTTTTTATTCTTTTGCTTGATTTGATCTCACCACAGACCAGACCCTGCCCCAGGGGAGCATAAAAAGCTGACAGGACCAGTGGCACAAAATGGAGCTGGATTTTGCTCCCCCAACCAAAGCAAAGGGCGTTCGTGGTGACACAGCCCTGGGCTACCTCTGTGGAGTTGTGATGCTGGAGATGCTTGTGTAAGAAGAAGGCTTATTCTAGAAATGAGTTCAGGATGAGCTTTGAACTGTTCACATTCATTGACCAACAACAATTTTTCCCTCCCCGTTATTAGCCAGCTATGAAGCAGGATATTTTGCAGGATGGAGGTGGCAATATATTTCTGAAACTGCTCCAGTACCCCCCCATTCCCCACACTCAGATGCCAGGTATCTAACAGGTCTTCAGCTTTGCCTTGCTTCTTGCATTAGCCATAGGTTTTGTCTGCTGTAAACAAAGCTCCTTGCTTAGAATAACTGGAGCTCTCTACCCTTTGCTGGACCAAGAGCTGTGGTCTCACATGTATAAATGGTAGGATGAATGCTAATATGTTGAAAATTCAGAGGTAAGGTTGACCACAGAACTGCATTGCACACAGATAACTACTTACAAACACTGAAGTCTCTAAGCTCCCCCCAACAAATTCACATAATTTTTGGATCACATGCTCAGGGACAAGTTGGCAATGTATCAATTATGATTGCAAGATGCCTTTTTTACTTTATTCTCCTTCTTTGCCATTATTGCACAGTAAAAGCATTTTACGTAGAAACACGTGGCCATACCTCTGGGGCTGTGAATTTGCATTACTCCAGTTAAAACTAACAAACAAACAAAAAACCCCAACAAAACAATGAATGAAAACCTCTTGCTTTGGGCTTCACTCTTGGTAGGTTTGGACTCCACTGAAGAACACAAAACCAAGTTCTTCTTTTCTTATTCAAGCACATAGGATTTTTTCTTGCACAGCTTAAACAGTGTTTAACTGGATGCTTGCTGATTGACTTGTGCAACTGGATACAAGATCTTTTGCATCGCTCTAGACTACATTTTGTTTAATTCAAAGATTTATTTGCGCGCTGTGGTATAAGTAAAATGAATCTCTGAATTCTAGATAGAATATCAGTTGTTTTGCTTATGAAATTCTAATTCCAGTCATTATGTTTGGGGGATACTCTCAGAAAAGTTAGGATATTTTCGTATAAAATCAGCCTTCTATCATGCAACTATTTGTGAGTGAAAGAGCCAACCAGGATATTGTATGTATGAGAGTGTGATTCAGACTGAAATAAAATCTTTCACTTGTCATCAGGAGAGAAAACTAAACAATGCTAAATATATTCACTATAAATTTTACCACAGTATAGTTTCTGCCCAGATACTTTAGGGCAGCTTGTTCACTCTCTTAGCTTGTACTATTTCCTGTGGGTGCTGCCATGAGAGCTTGTATCATTCAAGAGCAGACCTGACATATGGTTTTCACGTGCCAAGTGCTACTTTCAAAGCCATCGTTCCTGCTTTCAACTTGTAGGTGATGTCTACAAAGAGCTAGAGGCTTCATTCAGAAGAGCAGGGGGGTGGTTTTATGTATAAAAGAACAATATACAAGTATCTTACATCTGTCTGCATGTGAGAAATTTCCATTTGAATGGCATTGAGCATCTTCAGCATGGTCATTTATCTTTCAATACATTTCCTAATTAATTGGTTCTACTTAGTCTTAGAAATTAGACCTTTAGCTCAAGAAATAAAACATATCTTTAAAAATCTATGTGGTAGGTAGTTCATGCATGTCCTGATGATTTACTTCAAAAGCTGCAAGTTAAAATACTTGTAGCTCAGCAAAAATCCTACTGGATCAAGTTGTGCTGTCAGCTGCACCCAATTAATTCCAAAGAAGGGAGTGAAATTATTGATTCTAGATGGACCGAGCAGCATTTTATGTTGATACCAGTAAGGCAAATATTGTTTAGCCCAAATAATTATTATGTATATATTAAGCAGTACAACTAAGCACTGATTTATAAGCCTAAAGAAGACAATGCTCCAAAATATTTTTTTTCCAACATAGAATGGCTTTAGAAGTTATGGCCAAGGTGACAGAGGTTAATTCTTCTGCTCAAGGGCAGCATTTTCATCTTTGCATCTAAACCTACTTTGAACTTGGATAAGTTATAACTGACTGCTGACTGAGAATTGTACAATGGTAAGCATGGGCTGAAACTGGAACAAATTTTCAAATATAGATTGTTTGGTAGCCAAATGGCAATAACATGGCCCAAACCAAAATGGATTGTGCAACTGAAAATACTGCTGCTGATAAGCTATAGAGTTTTTTCTGAAATGCTGTTCAAGAGTTATTTTTAAAACACACCTGATCAAAAAAAAAAAAAAAAGGAACTTAGTTATTTAACAATCTTCATATTAAAGAGCTCTTTGGTTTTCCCAGCATCTCATGTGGGAAGTTTCACTTAACATCTGCTTGAACTTTCATAAAACAGCTTACATAAAACATTTAAAAAGACCCATAAAATGTGCAATTCTCTTGGTTGCAGAAGTATAAAGCAAGAGTAGGGATGCTGACCACACTACACAAAGATAGGTGTTTCCAAGTACATTAAAGGGGATGTTATGCCTGATAAGCTTTGATTTTACCTTTGAATTCATTAAGGGACCAAGTATGGCTCATAGAGGCTTAAGTGTTCAGAAGAGAGGCAGGGGGAGACTGCCAGAACTGAAGTGCCTCATTCCTGTAAAGAGCGTGCTTTCCCCTGGGACCTCAAGAAGGGGGAGTAAAGAAAATGCTTCTCTACACTATCATACAAGAGATTATTTTAATCCTTTTAGGGTTTGAGGATGGAAGGGGAAGAAAAGCGCTCTGTGTGCCTTCTCTCCAGTTGAGTGCTCAACAATAGACCTCAAATGAGATAAAGCTGACTCAAACTTATTTTTATTGAAAATCATTTAGTTCCCAAGTAGCAATATATGAACTTTACAAGGCAAGCTTCAGCTGGTGCCATATTTATTGAAGCTATCATACTGCCTTTAACTACTAAAGCTGATCACATCATCTTTCAATGAATTCTTGCATTATTTTAATCTCTTCTAGAGAGGGGCTCATTTTTTGTATACTTTGTATTTATAGTTCCTCAACTAGTTTTTAAACAAACCTCATCTGTTAGCTAAGAATAACCAAATTTCCACTCTAGATCATGGGCTCTGACTAGGCCACGTTTTACAGTACACAGATCAACCTGAGAGGTGAGAATTCAGCTGGGGTCCGGGGACACCCCAAACCCAGAGCTAGATTCTTTTACAAGCAACATTTCATGCTTGGCACAAGAAGTTCCTCACTAGGAGGCCAGAACATGCCAGGGCACTGCCGGGGTTCCTTGGAGAGGCTGGTTGCTGCATCTCACCTTGGTACTGAGAGGACCTTGTGCCACCAGCCTTTGACCTCCTGCCAAGTGCCAGTGGCTCAGAAAACAGAGAGCAGCAAAGAAGGGAGGGTGTCTTTGGCCCATGCATGTCAGGAGCTGCTGTCTGCAGCCAGCCCTGCAGCACTCCTGTGCCAGCCTGGCAGCAAACAGCCATCGCCTAATCTGAATTTGCAAATGCAACTATTTTCCTCCTGAGCTTAATTAGATTGACTTACATCTATATTAAGGAGGCATCCTCCTCTGCCAAAAGCCATAGCTCAAAGGAAGTTTTTCCCATTGCAAAATCTAGGATTAAAACCAGATGCTGCTAAGTTTCTACCTTCACGTATAATCTCAAAATGATCAGTCATTAGATTTTTTTGTTTCACTACCAAATGATAGTTACAAGAAAACACTAGCATGGATAAGACTTTGATTACTTGCCAATCAGTTTAACTGCTTAAGTTGTGAGCAGAAACCATGGAAAATTGACAGTAGTTAATACAATGCAGATATATATATGCTGACAGAAAAATTAAATAAATTATAAAGGTGATGATTTTCCAATTTCAGTTTTCGCAGAGGTAACAAATATAAACAGAGTTCCATCCACTAAAAATTCACGTACTTTCTGGGAGCAACAACTCAAATTCCAGATTCTCACAGGGGAAGTATTATTCTGCTACTGGACATTTAACAGAGTGGTAAAATGCAGTGATCATTTTGGCAATCCTTTCTATAGTGCTTTGAAGTGACATCTGAGTTTGCCTGTTCGACTTCAACATTTGAAAACTTGTGTCAAGGAAGAAATAAAGCAGAGATATTTCTTAGTAAACCAGAGAAAGGGTTACTTAAAGGATGAGCATGAGCACTTTGAATGTGAAAATGATAAAAAAAAAATTAAAAAAAAATTCAAAGGACAAGATAAATCATGTTCCTGAGACTTACAAAAAACGCGTGGCATATGCTTTAAGTTCCATGAGCAAGAAACTATAAAATACACGTGCTGTCAGAGAGCATGAAAATTCATATTCAGGTGGCTTGATAGAAATAATCATTCCCATACAAATAAACTTATCTCTAGACTCCATGTCTCCTTCCTTCTAATTTGTTCCTATTGTGAATATCAAGGCCTGTGGATGCACTGCTTTCCCCTGTTGTCTGCACAGTGTACTGGTTCTTAGACAGCAAATATCCTCCTGTATGGCTTGGGTGGGGAGTACCTAAAGTGTTGCACTTCAGTTTGAACAAGTATTAGTACACCAAAGCTGTGGTAAAGCCCAGTAGTGAATAGAGATGGGCAAAAAGATGGAAATCCCAAAGACTATTAGTTATCTTGTAAAAGGTACTGAGGCAGATTCCTTTATGCTGAATTACTGAGGCAAGATTCAGTGCTTAAGTAACATCAGTGGTACAGTGTCAACACCCTGTTGTTCCTCACCTGTCACCTAAATCCACGCTGCAACCAGAAACAGAAACAGGAAGTTTTCAGAAGGTTCCAAACAGGACCGAGAAATATCTAGAACAGGAAATCTAATCTTTGTTATGTGTCCAAGTGGTTAAAACAATAATAAAGAATAAAATTAGTTAACATACTGATGTAATGGGCAAGAGCTGAGAGTGTTTTTACAGAGATATTATACTGCTCAAGTCTAAGAGTTACCTGAGTAAGTGACATATCAAGGCATCACCTCACAGCATTCTTGAAACTGCAAGAAGCATTAAGGGCTCTAAAAGAAACTGAACTGCCAGAGGATCTATGCAAGAAAGTAGTAAGCAAAATTCAAAGTAAAATTGCATATGCAAGGAAAATAACCCTAAATACATTAGAATTCATGGTTGCTTAATTAGCTATAACATGAAAATTACATTGGATTCTACATAGACAGTTGTGTGGAAAATGCAGCTTGATGCTCAGCAGCACTCAAGAAGGCAAAGGATGTGAAAGCACAATTAGAAGTGTAATGAACCTAACCAGAAAATTCCATTGCTATGCTAATCAATGGCAGAGCCATAGATACTCTGTGTAGTTACAGTCTTCCCACCTCAGAAAGGGGAAAAAGACTAAAACAAGATTGATGAAGATAATCTGAGAAACCTGTAAGAGCTTCCATGTGAAGATAGATTAAAAAATTCAGGATTCTAGTGGAATAGCTGAAAGAGAGTGCAATGAATGTAATGGGACGTTCAAATATTAGAGGTGTGGATAAGGTTAACATCTGATACCAGGAGTTAGCCATGAAAATAGTGAGAGGCAAACTCAAATAAAATCAGAGGGAACACTTTTTACACACAATGTAGCTAGCTGCAAAACACTATCAAAAGCACTGAATGCCAGAGACAAAAGAGCATTACCTTCTGCATAATTTGTACAAGTTCATAGAAAAAAACCTCAAAGGGCTGTTAAAAACATTAGTGCAAATGAAGCCTTAGGGTTCAAAAGGCTACAGAATACCAAAAAGTAGTATTCTACACCAAGAATCATTTGCCCTGTTTTCCTATTCCTTGCCTCAGCATGTGCTGCTGGCTGGCTGCTGTCAAAGGCAAGATATTAGTTCAGAGGGACCATTAACCTAATCTAGTTGGGCTGTTCTGGATTCAGGCAGGTCAAAAAGACACATGAAGTAGGTCTTATAAGTTCTGAACATTCACACTTCATTTAAAATTATTCAAATTGCAACAAAGCAGATTCATGGAATACTTCTCTTGTTCTTAAGCTTTTGTAATTTGAATTTCCTTCTTATTCAGGAAAATCACTTGACCTCTTCAATTACACTGTGTCCCATAATGAAAATATTTTTATACAGTATTAAAAGAAGAAAACCCAAACCTCAACAACACAACACATCCCTAACTGTGTATTACTTTCTCCCATTCTCTTTGATCCAGTCAATGTAGTGGTTATGCACCTCTCCTCCAAGAAATTGTCCAACTAAATTGTTCCACAGTAAAAAGAAAAATTAGCACCATCCCAGCCTCAAATAATAATTTTAGAAAATACAAAACTTAATAGTTTTGAGAAGATCTTAAGGAAACAGTTTATGAAAGAGAGGCTTTGTGAATACTGTCAAGTTTCTCCCAAGAGCCCACGGACACCAGATTCTTGGAGGCTGAGAAGTTCCCTTATGTACCTCCATGTCACAGAAAGAATCTACATTCAGGCATTTGACTTGGAGTGTTCCTAAGCACAAGGGTGCTCTTTTTCTCCTAGACCAACCAGAGGATACGTGCAACACCCACCCCCATTGCTTACCAACAGCAAGGAGTTGAATGAATGCCACACATCCTTCAAGATGCACAAACCTGTCTCCTGGTTAAGCAGCAAGGTGGTGGAATGCCTCAGTAAGAAATACTAGTGCACCATCTTCCCAAGGAATTGACTTTGAAGATAGTGAAGGGATAAATGTTACTAGGAAAAGGAACAGCTTTAACAGGTATCAGGCTGTAGTCTCCTCGCAGACAAGTTACAAATACAGGGTCTGTTGCATACATGAACACAATACTGTGTTTCATCCCTGTGTAGTCAGTGACTGTCAGCAGAAGGCAGCAATCCAATGCATGATCAGATGTTGTCTAGACTTTCCTGGTACATGCTTCATCCCTGGCACAAGCCACATGGACACCAGCCCAAATTATCTGTGAGGATATATCTCTATCACTCAGCATGCCAAAGCAGGAGAATAAAGTAGGAAAACCTAAAAAGTCAGATAAGTGGAATTTCCTCCCCCTTATGAAGCTGGTGCTTGACTTTAGGAAAGATTTATTGTGGTGTGGCCAAGTCCACTGGATGCAAGTGCAGCAGAGCAACAGAATAACCTCACTTTGCAAATTGTTCAAAATAGGACATCCCTTTATACTGAATAAGTTGGTCTAATAAGAGATACTGCTGCTCTGCTGCTTCTCTGCACAAACCTTGCTTTGTACTGAATCAATAATAGTCAATCTCTTCATATTTCCTTGGGGCTATTTTGCCTTCATCAGTAAAAGAACAGAGAGAGCAATCAAAACATAGATCTACTCTGATTCTCACAAAGATTTTGAGCACAAGGAGGCCAATCAAGAGTAATAATCTTCCATTTTGTCCTAAAGTACTGACTGCTATGTCCTCCACTAAAGTGACCAAAACTAAGTTATGTAGCCTCTTTGCTTGACAAAACATCGCATCTTCGCACTAACCTTTTTCACTCCTGAGCTCTTCTTCCCTTTTTAATGTTTTCAGGATAACTGACCTGTCCTGTAATCATTGTTCAAACCATTTTATATTCCACTGTGATCTTCCTTTTCATCCTACCCTCAAGCTCTATAACAATTTGTAACGATGCTACTGTATTTTATTGCTGTTAAGCAACAAATGCCTGCTATTATAATAAGTCATCTGTGCAAGCAATTTACATATCAGACTTTTGTTTTCCATTTCCAGTTTCTTCTTGACTTCTTCCTCTCCTGCAGGTCTATTCTTACAGTGCACTTTATGACCTGGAAGCCTGATATTTAAATCAGCTATACTGATACAGCTGAATCGCAACAATGACATCACCCTCCTCCTGAAAGTGTTTAAGGGTACATTATTTTCCCCCTGTGCTCAAATTTCCCTTAAAAACAGACTCAAGAAATGAATGGAAGAATTCAGTTTCTTTGTTCAAGTGTATTGTCTTCATTCTCAATTTGTTTTACAGAATGTGTTTGCCAGCTGTTCTTTTATTATTTTCATACCTCTCTATATCCAACTTTCTAGTTAAATACTTACTATTTGGCCCAATTTCTACTCCCTAATGTGCATGATAGAAAATCACAGGCATATCCAAGAGTTGGAATTGGCTCTAACTATTCACCCACAGCCTGTCATGCCTTTCAGTACTTTTTTACTATATCTGTTCCATTTTTTTTAGATGATCTAAGCCAATTTACTGAGGCAGTTTTTAACAGACAAGTGTGTATAACTAACAGAACCTTTACTGAATTTAGCTTTGCTCAGATTCAATGTTTTAAAACTTAGTGTGAAGTGGGTTATTTAATACAATACTCTTGATAGTTGAAGAGAACCCAGTTCTACTCCCAAATCAGTGCAATTTTAAATATCACTTCAATTAGGAAGCCAGATTACACTAGTTATATAAGCTTTCTAACAAATTTAATCTATGATACAATATTTATTTGCCAAGTGTTGGAGCATATAGATAGTATTATTAGATTCCCCTCCTCTTATAGTTCTGTAATGTATTTCCAGGCACTTCTATCACCTCTCTCCACATAAACAGATGGAAGTCTTTCAGACAAGCATACAGAGTCAGGCTGTCTGTATATAACATAAGATACAGCTGTTAGTTTGTGGAATTCAATATTTTGAATCTAATAATAAAGCATTTTTACTTTAACATGAGAAGCAACATTTATACACTGCCTTCAGTTCTTGCCATCGTTTTGCCCTTTATTTTAGTAACTTACAGCAACTAATTCAGAAAATAGTGTTCTAATTTCTTTTAAGTTTTTGCACACCAGACTATTTTTACTAAACTAAAAGTCATGGGAGAAGAAAAGTCCTAAAGAAACATTCTTAAATCAGATGATATATTTGTGCAATTAAAATTTTGCAATAGGCTTTAGCAAAAACTACCATGCTCTAAATGTCTTTTACCGGTGTTCAACTACTGCTTAGGCTTTTCTTCACACCTCCTAATTGTAGCCAGCACCTGCTGCTTCAAAGGAAGGTCAAACTCTCTTCTTGCTGCCAATCAGTTGAGGCCCTTGCAGAAAGTTTTACATGTGAAGTGGCTGTAAGGACAGCTCTGTCCTTACAGTAAGGACTTTGAGTGAGTCAGTCACTGAATTAATGCTGCTGTCAAAAATATCCATCAGTGCATCTAAAGATTTGCATCATTGGCTGTGAAATTTCCAGATACCTTGTAACATGAGTGCTACTGCAGCTGCACTCAGTTATGTCAGCAGATGCTTTAGCAGACAGGATGCTGAAAGAAAATATTCCAGCTTGCTTAACTTTAAATCCAGCAAAACACTCGGATTCTTTAGAAATACTTAGAAGATAACATGACATTTGACACATCCACATTGGACATTACACTGTAACAGAAGGGAACTGGATTGATTTGACATTATTTGTTTCAGGTAACAAGTGATATGGACAGAGGAGAAGCAAGAGATGTCATACCCTGAAATTCAGTAAGGATTTTGAAAGTGGTAGAAAATCATATCCAGAGAGCAGCTGTCAGCTGCTCACTGTCAAGAGAGAAGAGTTTATCGAAAAAAGAGTTCTGCACTGGGTCTGGTACTACCTACTGTATGGAAGCTGGACAGTCAAAGTTAATTTGTATTCTAGATAGGCAAACAAAATATTAAAGATTCAAGTCAACAGGTGAACAAACTGAGTGTTATTCTTACACAAAAAGAACAACATAGGACTGTAGAAGTAGCTGATCTACAGAACGAAATCAGGGAGATGCAGCAGATTGCAAGCACGAATTACATAAAATAGTCCCTTTGCTCTATTGATCATGCAGGTGTCACAGAGTAAGGACTGCCTCCCCTGTGGCCACTAAACCATAAGAATGATCTACATCAATTAGAAAGAGCAAGGGAAAGCAATGAAAAATATTCAAGGCCTAGAAAACACAGGAGATGAGGAAAGAATGAGTGAACTGGAATTATTTAATCTTAGGGGAAAAAAAAAATACTGAAGGACAGACATGGTGAACTGTGGCAAGAAAGGAAATCTTTCCACTCCCTCAGCAAATAGGTTTAGAGGCTTAGAGGTTTCAGCTGATAGAAATGACACCAAAGAAAATGGGGAAAAGCTGTCCAGTGGCAGCATTCAGTTCCTGGTCTCAGGCAATATTTACACCTCATCCCAAATAGTCAAAAATTTTCCTTGAAAATTACCTCTACTGCCTCCTTCACCACTTTTCCTCAGAACTACCAGTGACAACTTTGTTTTTCTATTCATAGTGAATATTTGTGGAACTCTCAAATCCATCTAAAGAATAATTAGAAGACTAAGGGACTGCCAGGAGATGTTCTGGTAGAAATTATCTGTGCACAAAAAATTGCTAACAAGTAAGTAGAGGGATATGAGAGCTGGAAGTCAGGATTTATGGGACATATACATATATACATACAAAAAGGCCTGTCTGGATAAAGAAAGGAACCAACACTCCAGCTGTTACAGAACTTACTTTTAAAAACAAGTATCACACAAAGAATAATAATTTAACAACATCTTGTCTTTCAGTTGTCACAAGTAGAATTTTCAGATAATTCCCACATCATACTTATGTTCTATTTTCAAACTGGGCTTTAGCATTTAGGAAACAAAAACCAAGGAACCCAAATCACCGAAGTGAGTCTTCAGCATTGTGAAGTATAAAGATGCACGTGTCCAGCTTTTGAAAGCACCTAATTGAATTACACAGCTAATTGAATTTAGAAAAGAAACAATTTTCATTTATGTATTTCTTTTATTATGTATTTTTAATTTGTATTTCTTTTTGAAGAGAAATACCATGTTCCTTGCTCATCATCCTTTTCTGAAAGGAGTCATCTGCAGTCTGGTTAAGGCCTTTAAAGACAGATTTTCTTTGTCCTTACCACCTCTCTAGAAGTTGTATAATGGATTCCCCTCTGTCCCAGTTACAGCCACACAGTGCTCTGATTGCACAGTGCAGCCCAGTTACTCAGACTGTATAGGAATGGCACACGTTTCACTCTTGGAGGAAAAAAAGTTCAAGGTGAAATAAAAGTGGATGTGAGTAATACTTTTCTCTTCCTACTGCCCAGTTAGCAACACTGAGACAATATCATAATATTTGTTAAATAGAAAAATTTCTTTAAGCATGATTTTTAGCTTAATTTACACTGAAGTTTTCAGATGAGCAGATTTAATCCTCCAAACATTAATCTAGAGATAAATGGTACATGTGGGATGCTAAGTAGGAACATTTCTCCTCAGTCATCAAGAAAACAGTGTTGCATTATTTTAAAAAAGTAGTAAATAACTTAAAGTAACAATGACATCTTTTGGATATCTGCTCTGTTTAAATTGGCAGCTCAAGCCTTTATCTAATTCTCACCAAATTTCTACATAACCACAGTAATGAAAAATTAACCTTCTGTATCAGAAGATTAACTGCCTGATCTTCCTTCTGCAGAGATAAAGCCAACATGCTGCCCTTGGCTTTAGTGACTGCAAGACTGTTTCTAGAAATTGTTTCTTAAATCAGACTGCATTATGTTCCATTTCAGTCCTTGTTTTGTCAGGGACTTTTCTTTTAAGATGCTAAGTTAACCCATGAATTTAGTTTGTTTCTTTAAAGTGGGCACTGAGCCCTGCTACATCAGAATTTTGACAGTGGCAAGAGATAATATGATTACCTGCTCAACAGCCATTTTGGAAGAGAGAATGTAATGGTTCCTCCCTCCCCATCTCTCCAGAAAGCAGGTAAGGAAGTGATAATGAACATAATTACTTATGGTACTAAGGGTCATATACTCACTAATCACAATTTTTTTCTTTAATAACGTCTTTCACCTTCATTCACTTTAACATATTTTTGCTCGTCCTGTCTTGTTGCACCAGATGTTGCAGAAATCTGTCACAAAGAGCCATTTGTCCTCCAAAGGTGTAATGCAACAATAAGCATTATTAAATACACTTGTGATATAATCTCTTCTAAGAGTTATTATATACTGCACAAAAATTTTTTCCATCTCTAAGAATGAGTTTAATAAAAAGTTATTAGAAAAAGAGGGGCCAAATAATTTCTTGTTCTAGAAATGGCTCATTTATTTCAAGTGTTCTATTTACATTCTATTTACCTCAAATTCCACAATGAAGTTTGCCTCAATCTGGTTTGCATTTCTGAACACTTCTCACTATCTGCAGGTAACTATTTTGGTTACATGAAAAGATATCCAATCCACATTAGCCAGCTTTTCAAATACAATTTAAATCCTTCAAGTTGTTAAAATTCTTGCAATGCTTAACCACGATTTTAAAAGGAAATAGGAAAGAGAGTGCATTATTAAAAAGTTTTCATTGAAAAATACAAGAGTGCCAGGAGAGTACTTTAAGAACATACAGCCACCTGGACATTCTTCTTATTGACTTGAGACTTACTGATAATTTCCTTCCTACAGCAAAGGGGCTTATCCACAGTAAAACCCCTTTTTTGACTGTTTCTATAGACAACTTTAGCATGCCAAAACAACGTGTTAGAATGCTGCCACAAGCCATGACTAGTATCCTAGTGTAGAGTTTAGTAACAAGAGTTAATTAGGAAACCTGTCTGTGTTCTCAAATGCCCTGTTCCATCATGAAATGCATGAGCCTGCCACAACCCAGTCCAAGAATATACTATGCTTTTCAATAAAAAGCCCTGGCCAAAGTTCTAACGCTGCTGCAGGAGTTGGTCCCTGTTCCTAAGTTTTCAAGAACATTTGAACATCATCTATCAATGCAGTTATTGCTTTTAAATTAGTTACAGAAAATTGTTCTTGAAGGAAGTGAAAGAAAAGTGTGCTAGGAATGCACTCAGAATTGGCCTTGAACAGATATAAATTGGTCTCAGCTTTGATGGAGATGAGCTCCAGATTACAGATCAGCCCGATGAACAGGATTTATTTAGGACTAAATTTTACCCTTGTTTATAAAACCAAGCCAAGCAACAATGGAAACCGTATTAGAGGCTACTCACACCTGCAGCAGAATGGTTCAAATACACCCTTGAGCACCCATAGGCTTGATGTACTGGCCAAGAGCTATCACACATCATCCCACCAGTGGTACTGGTGGGCCCTTTGGGTTTCTCTGGGTTTCTCTCTCCTGTTCAGCAATGCCAGGAGAGCACAGGGCAAGTATTGGCAGAGACTCATTCAGCAGCCAAGGAAGTCCTTGAGCCACAAGAAACGTCTTGCCCTCCTCTGAACCACAGGGTTCTGTCTTGCAGGCACCACAGAGAGAAGAGAACAAACCCTGCTGGGGTCCAGAGCACTCACTAATGTCACCCTGCTGAGGAGGGACACCAGGGCCCACAACAGTTTCCTTGAGAAGTCTGTTTAAACCCATCCTTAGAGGAACATACTAAACTAAGACTATTCTATAGCCTGTATGACCATCCAACATGTAGCTATCAAATACACAGTTAAATTAGTCACAAATTAAACCAAAGCATATGACTCCTGCTGGATAGACTAAAATAATTTTAGGGAAATAAATACATATTTTCAGTGGAATTTGACAATCAGGATGTGTTAAATTACTAAGGTTTAATGGTTTTCCTGTGGAATCTAGTAAGTTTTGAAGTATGTTCTCAGATTTTTCTATAGAGACATTTCAACCTTGACAGATACCAAGATAATGATCTTTTAGGGGCATTATGTACTTAGCTGACACAAATAGCGTATTTTAATTACAGTTAATAAGAGTCAGATTTTGTTTTGAATTCTGTGATGTCAAACCTGGCATCCTCCTTTAAGGAATCTGTACAAAGAGCATAATAGGTTTTTTTGCTGTAACTCATCTTGACTTTTTTTTGCTCATGTCAGTTTGACCTCGAAGAGAACATGATGTCCTCTGAGATTCTTTTTTTTTTTTTTAAAAAAGTCACACTCAGGGCCAACAATTCTTTCACTAAAGAGACCTCTGTACCTTTAGCTGGTGAAAGCTGTGGCTCTATCTAAGAGGCAGTATTGGTTGTACTCTTTGTTTACAATAGCATACAGATACAATTGAGCTCTGATTCCAGAAGCATTCACCCCTAGTACTGGAATCTTGTATCAGTGTTAGAAGTCCAACGGGACAAGCTGTTAAATATATGACAAATCTGTACAAGCTGATACAAGGTCTCATCCTTAAGTTATTTAGACAGGATAAGAAACAAGGCTCCTGGAAGTTACTAGACAATATGAATAGCCCAATTGATTTCAGAAAGCGTGTTTATACATCACCTGTTATTAAAGTAACTGCAAATTTGGGTTATTACACTAACAATCAATTGTAACTGATGTCAGTTAATTCATTACATTTGCCTGCATGTAACATCTGATGTTTTTTCTGATATCAGAAGCTGTCCTTCAGATTCCATCATCCTGCAATAGTTTAGCAGATAGCTGTAAATATGCCATCAGCCTTACTAGGATTTCCCTAGATAGTTCAGTGGAAATAAGCAAACAATCCTGATAATAGCAGAGATATTTTCCTACCATTACTGTTCAAAGGAACTGGAATTGACTATGAGGAGACCTTTAGAAAATCCACAAGACTAAGTTTTTCCTACATGCAGTGCCAGTCAAGTGCTCATGGACACTAATTTCTTTGCCTGATCCATAAAGTGTGTATACAAAATTCATCAGGCTCAATAGGGATATTCATCTAAGACAGATTTATGCTTCCAAATAACCCTGCTGGCAGCTACTTACTCATAGACAGTAAGGCCAAAATGGACTGTTAAGACAGTCTGTTCTCCTGCATAACACAGGCCAATGAACCTCACCCAATAATTTATGCTTCAAGACCATAATTTGTGTTTGAGCTATAGCATCTCTTTTAGAAAGATCTTCAGTCATAGTTTAAGTGGAGGTGAAACCACTACATATCTAAGTAACTTGTTCCAGTGATGAATAATCCTTACTGATAAGAGATTGCCTTATCTCTAATCTGAATTCACATAGCTTCCCTTTTCATCACTGGATTTCTTTGTCTTTTCCAGATGAATAAAAGAGCTATCTATTATTTTTTCCTACAGAGATACTTGACCACTGCTAAGTAATAACCTTCACTTTGAGAAGTTAATGAACTAAGTAGACATCTTTCAACATACACCATGTCTTTGTACCCTAATTAATTTTGTAGTTCTCCGCATTTGCTCTTATTTTTAATGCATCTTTTTTGAAATTTCATACCAAAAGGGGCCACATCATTTCTATTCCACCGAGACTCTTTCTTACTAGATGGTTGCTTGTACATAGTGAACAAACCCTCACAACTGTGCCCTCATGAAACTAGGACAAATTACTTACATAGAAAAGCTTTATAACATTAGAGTAATTGAAAACAAATAAGCAATTAAAGATGCCTATAGAAATCTTGGAACGTAATTCCCACTGACAGGATGAAAATATCTGATCCAGTATAAACCTAGTACTGGATATGACTCAGGATTCAGTGTGCTATCAAACACAAGAATTTCTTGTAACTACCTTATACTTAACAGAAGCAAGATAAACTCCAACTATTTTTAGAATATCAATTTTATCTAAACTTCATATTTGGGTGTGTCATTTTTAGCTTTAGGCTGCATTTCAGCTCACAGAACCTTTGAAAAATCCCCCTAACAACAAAACCACAAACTTCTGACATTTTTTTACCCCACTTACAAAGTCAGTTTTGAGAGGAAAGAAGTTGTTTGCCAGTGAAGTCTGTATTGTTTGAAAATAAATAAATATAAACAAGTAATTAGTTCTACTTGCTGCTGTTTAGAAGTGGCATGCAGTTAAATGAGCCCTAAAACTTCTGAAAGCTTATGCGTGGGAACAAGCACTCTAAAGAGCACCTTCTAACCCATTCCTTAGCTTGAGCCAGGATCTCTTCTGTTTCTATGTCAAGTTGTCTCCCAGGAAACTAGAGAAAGCAGTCACTTCTCAACTCCCCACAGATTTGTGTACCCTACTTTCCAATTTTTCTTCTCTCTGGTTCTATTGGGGAGCTCCACTGATTTCTCTTGATCAGTTTAGGCACAGTGTGTGCATACACATGCATTTATTTATGTACACACATACATATGTGTGTATGCATTCCAGCTGAATTGGCTATTTTTTATTTTTTTAATGGGGAGGATTGGCTGTGCAGAAAGCTTTCCTTTGGCCTATGTGCCAGTTCTCTGCCTAGGCCAAGCCAGTTACTATATGCAGCTACAGTGCATGAGGCTCAGTGACTACTTCTGAAAATTATACACATGTGTACCTCACAGACACAAGTGGCATTGGTCTCATGGAAGTAGAGAGAAAAATCAACTCAAATTTTATAAAATATTTATACTGTCTGATTAACAACAGCTGTTTGATGCTGAGCTCTTCTTTACATTTTGTAACAGACTTCTGAATCCAAGGCAACTGCACTGCATTTGAGAAAACAAACAAAGAAGCAAACAAAAAACAAACAGCCAGCACTAGAGAATCACTGAAGACAAACTAAACTTATTTGATAGAGATGTGATATACTACTTCTGCATGCTTTGTCTATTCCTACTATGCATTGGACAATGCTGTCTTTTTGACTGCTTTACAGCAGTAATATCACATACCAGACACATGACCACCCAAGGTGGTTGCTTCTTTTATTGATAAGGCAATTACTACAGCAAAGAGGGTTAGGGGATTTCTGTTGTAAAACAGAAGCAATATTAAATGAAGATCCAGGGCAACTAAGGTCAAGGCTTTCATTAAAAATCTGGATAACTTAATTACTAGCATTAACAATTAGAAGCTAGGCACATTGTGAAGATGGTATGTTTAATGAAACCCGTGCCTCAGGCACCAGAGTTGGCAAGACATTTCTTCATATTTAATGCATTGCACAACTACCACAGATTTTGGTTTCCTGCTAAAGAGCACCCTATGTACAAGGGACCGGAAAATATATAGGACAAAGCCTTGCTCTAACAGGTGCCTCTGCCATTCTCAAATACATGTTCAGCAACGTCACTGGTGGCCCATTGGACCTCTGGGTGAAACTGTGATGGACCAGGACAAAAGAGACCTGGCCTTCCTGCCCTGCTGAGCAGGCCCTCTCTGCTCCAGGTGAAGAAACACAAGTATAGAGTTACCATGGAGGCCAGTACAGCACTAGGAACTCTGTTAACAGCTAGAGCTGTTAGAGATCCCCTTTACGTTATCTTCCGGCTATATGGTTCATTTCTCTGATGTAGTTTTGAGCTTAGTTTAACCTTCACATTTCCTAGCCTATTATTTATTCATGCACCAAAGCAAAAAAAATTAATATGGCTGTAAAAAACCCTACATTTGGAAATCTCCATGCATGTTTTAAAATAAAAAATCTAGACCCGTCAGTATAACCTCGTTCTTGTGACTAGAAGAGGCCTGCACTCATTAGGAAGAGCAAATTTCTTGTTTGATGCTTCCTTCAAAACAATCTAATATTAGAGTTCTCAATCCTACCTATTTGTTCTATTAATCTCTTTCAAGTCAGTTATTTTGTGCTGGTAGTGTCTATATGTTTGGCTCTTCTGTGGTTCCAGGCTTCTTTTACCATATGGATCTCAATGAACTTGAGTCTTTTCCAGAACTAGTGAGGAGTTTTGAAATAGAATACAATTCAGTCATCACTTCTTCAGAGTTGTACAGTTTTACCAGGTGAAAGTAGAACATAATAGCATAACTCTTGAGTTTCCATGTGTTATATCCTGCAGGATTCAGCTATTTTTGCTACTAGTGGCTTGTTCTTATGCATACACAAAGGAGGCATCAGAACATAATTTCAGCTCTTAGAGAAGACTTGCAGTCAGATATCCAATGATATTTTACAAAGCAGGGCAAAGTTTCATTCTTATTGTTCTATTATACATGGGAAATTGAGGAGCAGAGGCAGCAGAGTGAGTCACTGGTGGACAATAGGAGGTGGGTTCATTGTTTCCTGCCTGTTAGACAGATAGGCAACCCAGGAACATAAGCAAAGACACTGAACTATGTCTTTATCTAGATGTCTATCAGTGCAAACCACAGAGATATTGATAGCATGAAAACTGCTAGATGTTCTGCTTTTGCAATGAGGACTTCTGTAATTTTAGTTATTTTAACTCAAAGCTTAAAAACCCATAAGACACATGAAAATTACCCAAGGCAGTGAAATTTAAAAAACTTTAAATTTCATAGCATTTCTTTTTACAAATTTTTAAATTGATAGACAGTTATAAAAGATCATTTTTCTATGCAGCTAGAACCAAGCAAAAATGTGATATAAACCTTGACTTGGCAAAAAAAACCTCATTCAAATTTCTGTAAAATTTATTTTTAACAAAAGAGTTTGCCTCTTATTAATGTGTACTGTGAGATGCTATATAGAAGCAACTAGAAAGGCCCAGCACTATGATGAGCTGGAAAAAATTAAGTCACTTTTAGGATTTTCTAATGTTATAAGTAATTAAGGTTTTGACTCAAAGTAATGTTTCCTCCAGATGCAACATGGAAACCACCAAAAGTCTGACTCATTACTATGAGTTATAAATCACAGATTAAGTCTTGATGAAAAGAGCCGTGGAACAGCCCACACAGTTGAGAGGTATTTAATGATATAAACAGCTGTAACATTAGTAGTCCCCTTCAACTTCATCAAATGAATAAGAAAACCATTTTTCTGAATTTTCATGTTATACTCAAGTGGTTAGATAATGAAGGTTTCATTAGAATCACAGAATTATTTAGGTTGCAAAAGGCCTTGGGTTTTTTTTTTGTTAAATTTGTGATATGTATTGTTAAATGCACACACGTCAACTGAAAACATATAGCTTCACTGTCCTTTGCATTTTGAACTGAGTATGGAAGAGTCTAAACCAAAATAAACCAGAAGCAACATGAAAGGTACAAAAAAAAATAAAAATAGACTGTGTCCTTCTGAGAAGTGTAAACAATATTGATAAAAACTATTTCCTTAGGAGACTTCATTATCACCAATAGTCCAAGCACAAGACATCAAGATGGTGATTATGTATGCCCCTCAATGAATACTAAATCCAAGGTAGACATACACATAATACTGGCTTTTTATATAGGAATCTTGAGTGCCTGAAGTGAGACACATTGAAAGTTTTTTAACTTACCTTTACTCTCTGTTTTGCAAGTAGTCTAGGACAAGTCTCTTGTTCTGGAAAAAATTACTTGGTTCTCAGTCCACAAATGCTACCCTCTCTGAAAGGGGAGAGAAAGATATCTTAGCAATGCAGGAGGAGATTTTTAACTTACCACATTCAAGAAAAGCACCTCTGTAACATCTCTCTTCTAAGTTATACTGCAAACCTTTCCCAGACCTCCTCACCTCCGAGGCACCCACTCTCACACCAAGCCAAAAGCAGCCCCAAAAGCACTCCCATGGCTCCTTTTGTGCACCTGCCTTGATGAAGACCACTCCCAGAACAGCTGAGTGATTCTCAGAACAGCTCAACCTCCTCGTCTAACAAGACTAGCTCCAGGTTTCCAAAGGAGATTCAGGTGCTGAGGTGCACGTTTATCACAGCTGGGTGTGGTTAATTTAGTGACAAGCTGTGGATGCACTTAAATAAATGCTGCACATGATATAAAGCTTTTCACCCCATCACAGACAAAGCTGACTTTGACATTGATACATTTGGTTCTACTTGAGAGATTGTTTTATCTGGCAGAACATTTTACAGGTGCATATACTGTAATTCAGCAGGATTGCGTGACTCATTTGGTAATTAGTGGGAGGTCTTTTAGCAGGCACAAACAAGAACCCAGGAAACTTCCAAGAAACTTCTTTCTCACCTCCAAAGCATTATATGCCAGAGTGAGGAGTGGCTGACCCTGAGCAGAAACACCTGGCAATTGCCAAGGTTGCTGCAGAGCCAAATTAGACATATAAGCAATATAAGTTAATTTCATTATATTTTGCTGTTCAGAAAAATATGGGAAAAAAATTAGATTAAGAACAGGCAACACAAATGATCTCATCTGCACTTCTCAGGTATACTTTGGTTTGGATATTCATATGCAGAAGTTAAGAAGCCATTGCAATATGCACATTGTTGTTTCTAGTGTTGTCAATTAAACTATTAGGACTTTTAAGAGAAGGATACTGCTATAACTCTTCAACATTGTTCAGCTACAGTATGATTGTTCTAGGATTGACTAAGGGACCTGCTGTAAAAGGATGTCCAGCATTAAGGAAAGGGCAAAAAAACCCCCAAATCTGTGTAAAAAGTGTGGAAGCTAAGGACTCTTCTAGCAACCTCTCTTGGTTCATATTGCCCAATAACCTTGTTCTTTCAATTACAGTTTCTGTCACCCTGCAGGGTCATTGTCATAGGCAGAGCATATAGTGAGAAATAAATCTTAGGCTTACTCAGGTAGACAGAAACACACACACCCATTTCAGTATGGGCCACCTCTGACTTGTTCCAGCTCAAGTCTGTGATGAAGAAATCCAGATTAGTTTAGTTTCTGCCACCTGCTGAAGACTCAACATTATAGAGTCAGCATTTGTAGGAAGAGGTAATAGCCTTCATTAGAGGAGCAGGGGAAAAAAAGATGGAAAAGAGCGGAGTAGCTCACAGGCATTCAGCCTGTCAAGCCATGGTCTGCCATGTAGAACACAATTTCAGACATGAAGACAGGCTGAGTGCCTGAAGCACGTCTTTTCCCAAGAATATCAATCTAATAAAAACTATTAATTCTGCCTGCAGATCTTGCCTGCCTTATGCTTAGATTATCATGGCTTCAGAAATGATCTTACAAACATTTGTAAGATCCACTGCTGGCGGGGACAGCAATGCTGCTCCCTGCCAGGCCATCCCTCTCATTTCCCAGCCAGAAATAAAAAGATGTGCTCTCTATAAGAGTACTCTGAAGGGAGAGTGGCCATCATGTTCACCACAATTAAAGAGCAGGCTTGTAAAAAGTATGCTTGGGGATTATAAAAGAACAATCTTGCTACTTTTATGTCTCTAGTTCAAAGATGCCAATCCTGTCTCTATATACTGGAATAACTGATTTAGACCACAAGATACAGACTGTTACAGACAAATTGCCAACTTCAGGCCAAAGTAGCAACAAAACATAGTTTTTAAAGAGGCAGGTAGAGCTCTGAGAGAAATGAATCAACCTTTCCCATTCATCCCTGACCCTTTACAGTATGTGAAAACTCAGTCAATTAAAGAAAACAAAAACTAAAAAAGCCAAACCAAAAACCTCAGACCAACCCTAAACCTCTTTTTTGACTAAACACCACAGCTGGATTTACTAAAATTATAGTTGAGACCACTGGAAAATTGCTAGGGTGATAAAACAGCTTGTATCATAACCACCACTTTCATTTTGCTCTGTGGTTTAAAAACGCATCTGATTTACTCTCTAGTACTTTTCTTGTCTGAAAAAATGTAGCTATACAATCCTTTGCGGTTAAAACTATGGCTGAGTCATTCTACTTTGCCACAGCTGACTTATCCTTCAGAAAGCTTGCTCCCACCACACTGTCTGGAGAGTGATTGGGCATGTTTGGCCTCTGCAGAACCAGCCTGTGGAAGGAGACCATGTATATCCCCACGGCTTGAAATCATACAGGAAGTTCTTTAGAAAGCTAGAGACTAGAAAGAACTAGAAAATGCACGCAAGAAGGAATGTCTAAACACAGTAACAACAAATTCAGCAAAGTGTATTTCAGCAGTTGTTAGTCTCTTTCACATCTTGACCAGAGAGTGAAGCAACAACAGGTTGCTTCCTGCACATCTCAGCTTCCCAGCTCCAGGTTCTCACTGAAAGATTATGATCTGCCTACAGCAGATTATCCATTTGACTGACTGATTATTCATATGGGAAGGAAGAACAGAGACAAGAGACTCAAGACTTTGAGAAATGAGGGATTAAGACAAGGTCGAGGGAGAGTAGGAAATGGGTTGAGGAAAGGTGGAGAGGGAGAAAGTCTGCCAAATTAACCCACTGTAACAAGATCACTTTTCATTTTCTTCCACTTCTGCTCAGCAATACTGCATGGACATCCCATGCTGGTTTGCAAATCCAGTAGCCTCTGTTACTTCCCTTACTTCTGTCAACTAATGGTATAAATATGCCAGATCCAAACAACAGTAATATGGCAAATATGCCCTGACAGACTTGCCAGGTTTTCATTGCATGTGCCACCCATAAACTAAGATTCTGATTTTCTCCTGTGAGTAGCAATTTCTCCCTCCCCCAGCACCCTTTACCAGACTGTCCCAAAACTCAACATCTTCCTCATTAACTATTTGGCACCAATTCGTTTATCATGAGAGAAGATGCTAAACAGTTGGTGCGAGTAGTCAGGCAAAAGAAAACAACCAAATCAAACCAAATATTTATTTAAATAGACTCTATGATAAAGGCTGTTCTTTGGTTTTCACATCCCCAGAGTAATCACAGCAGATCTCATTGAAAGTAGAAATTCAGATATGATACAATCTTAAATTATCAGAGACAAAAAATTCAGCAGACTGTGTTCTCAGCTCATAAAACCACTACATTAAATGAAACATATTTACTGCAGCCCTCGAGGGTGCATGGGAAAAGGATATATTTTGTACTGTGCAAGACCTATCCCAAGTCTATTTCATTTCACCTGGGAGTCTGTTTTCACTGGTTTTAAGTTACTTCCTTTTTATCTGTGCTCAGTGAAACAGGGAGTTAGATACAGCCTGTGCAAAAGAACAATCCAGGTTTGTTTATTTAGTAACATGTTCTCCCTGCACAGTGGGATCCTACAGTGCATTTGGGTAGACATTTTGTGTTGGGTAAAGCTGCTCTAAGCAGGTGGATGTAGCTGCTTTCCAGGGGACTCCTGGCAGCCAACATTCACGTAGCACAGGAAAGGAAAGAAGCCCATGACCCTGTGCTGGAGCAGCAATGTAGCAGCATTAATGGCCAGGGTTTAAATGCAATTTAAACACACCATCTTTTCCTGGGCCAAAATGGTGCAGAAGTGACTTTGAGAATTTTTTTACTTCATGAATGACCCTTGAACAATACAAGAGACAGAATATATAACCACAAAGATCTGGGCCAGAATACTGATAATGCCTTAAACATCTCTCATCTCCGAACACGAAGCCCAAGCTTTATTACAACATAACTGTGGATCCGTTGATAGCATGAGAAACAGAAAATGAAGTAAAATTTATCCTGTGGAAACTTTTACCAACCATTTTTCACCAGTATCTTCGTTTCCAAGTGCAGGCAGAAACCATGGTTATATTGGACATTTTGTGGCTAACCCTGGTAAATGCTGCAATTATAATACTGCAGGTATGCAATACTGACAATTCTGAAAGATTGTTCTCAAATATATTTCTGACAACACTTTTTTTTACCTGTAGTGCACAGGTGATTGCAAAAATACTTTGCTTTTTACTCCATGATATAAGTATTGGTCAAGGGCTGAGAGATAAGGTGCCAGGGGTGCCCTCACTGCCAGGTGAACCAGCCTTGCAAGGGAAGGGGCTCCTCTGTCACGATCAGATTTTTCCCCAGGATTTTGAAAATTCTCAGATTAGGCAAGATGGAACATGAAAATACCATATTATTTAAAAAAAAACAAAACCAAAAAAACAACAAAGTACAAGTGTTGTTTTCTAGTTCAGATGTGTGTTTTATGCTGTCAGATATGAGCCCATAAAATATAATAGCAGTACTACATGCAGTCTGTTATTACAACCTAAGTATTGTATTGTCATGACAATATGAAGGCAGCACATTTGGTTAGACAGAGAATCTTAATGTTATCATTTCCTGATTTTTGAGTGCATAACAATGCATTGAATTTCTCTTAATGCAGCATTTGTAGTTAGCATCTTTTTAATCCCGAGTATTCTGTGAATGTAAAGTCATTCAAATCTAAAATTGACAGTATTTTAGATTCTATGAATTTAGAAATATTCAATAGGGAAAAAAATACTAGTCCCCACTTTTTATCTTCTTTCCAGCACTCCTCAAAACAATTTATTAACAGCACATGTAAGAATAGGTATTTATAATAGAGAAAAAACCCCAAATTGATAAAAGATAAGTGCAGCACAAGAAGAAACATTCACTTAGTCCCTAAGGGATTGAATAGTTTTCTCTACAATAAAGATTTGTCAGGGAAAAACCTAACTATATTTTCTTTGTTGTGGTTCATATTGAGTTTCATTCTGGTGAGCCAGGTGGTACATAAAGATGCAAAAATCAGATTTTTCAGACAAGCAGCAAAGCAATAAAAATTAGGACTATGGCAGAGGGATTATCACAAACCCAGGAAAAAGACTACTAAGAAAAAAAAGATAAAGAACTAAACTGCTGATTATTTTTGTGATATGATGCCAGGGTAATATTGGTATGCAACTAACCTCTAGAGCTCAGGAATCCATCTGTACTCTGGAATCAATCAGCTCTAGTACAGAGCAAACTGTGGAAGGCATCCAAGGCAGGCCTCAGTTGCTACAGAGTTTGCTTTGACTAGATTTCATCACTGTATCCACTGTCCTTACCCAGATTCTATGAAAATTTGACTGTGATATCAAATCCATCCTAATATTTAATCTATGTGAAATAAGTGCATCCAAAAGCTGAAGCAAACAGGTACAATGCCACCATTTCTCAGAAATTGAGACTGGCTTTGTAGCTCCACTTTTGTAGAGCATGCTTAGCAAAACTGCTAAGAGGAAGGGTAAATCAATGCAGCTCTTCACCCTCTTTACACAAACACGTACCTATCACAATCATACATTTATACACACACACAGCTTCATGTCTGAGTCTCAGATCAGTTAAGAGCACTTCGGTTTCTGAGGTAAGTCAGTACTCAGCCATGCATAAAGAGCAATGCAAAGTTTAGCATGGAAATAACCACACGAGCCAGCCTGGAAAAGCTTCTGGATCAGGGAACCTTTTCCTACCATTATAAGTCACTTTTTTCGTCGTTCTTGGATTGCTGGGGTCAAGGCACTGCTTCTGTTTCACCAACTTAAATTCTGCTGGTCAGGCTAAAGACTGCAAGGTTAATAAGAAAATGTATCTTAGTTTTTGTTAACCACCACAAAATTTCGTTAACATAGTAACCAAAAATAAATTAACTGGGCACATATCTCAGTTTCATCACTTCCATTTGTATTTCTAATATTCCTGAGTGTTTTAATGGGCGTTATACTTGTGGTAGTCTGGAAGACTTTGTGGAAGAAATTTCTTCTGTGACCCACCTTGAATGGTCAGGACTGGGCAGATTCCTTCCTATAGGAAGAAATTCTTTACAGAGATGGTGATCAGCCTTTGGAACGGGCTGCCCAGGAAAGTGGTGGATTCTCCGTCCCTGGAGGTTTTTAGGATGAGGCTGGATGTGGCACTTAGTGCCATGGTCTAGCAACTGTGGTGGTAGTGGATCAAGGGTTGGACTTGATGATCTCAGAGGTCCCTTCCAACCCAGCTGATTCTATGATTCTATGAAAACAAAGCAGAATCTGAAATTTAATTTTATACTCTGTAAACATAGTGCCACTGGCAACATGACTTACATTTCCCTTCAGAGGTCAGTACTAAACTTCAGTAGTAAACAATGGCATCGTGCCAAACTTCCACATATGAACACTAAAAATAGAATCTTGGTATTGGTATGTGATAGAGAAAAGCCAAGCTCTAAGTCAAACTGAGCTAAGCCTTTTTCACTTAGGCCCAGATCCAGAATTTCTCCACAGGCACTTAAATCCCATTTGTTTCAATTTCCCTCAGAGAACTAGGCAAGTATGAGTCCTGTCTTTAAACACCCTTGTGAACCTAGGACTTAATTTATCAAGTGCTTAATGGAGGCTAAGGGTAATTTATTTATTAATATTCTCCTGTGTTTCCACTCCAGAAACTGGGGCTGGCATGAAGTTAACTACTAGAAATTGCTTTGACAAAACATGGTCTTGTGAAGAAGCAACAGTTAGATGCTTTCAAAAAGAGTTTTTGAGTACATTAATGTTTTTAATTATATTTTTTACTATTTTAGACTTCAATATCTTAAGACTGTGTTCCTAATCATTCAGAGAGGAATTTCCATTAGATACAGGGCTGTATGAAAATTTTAAACCATAGCAGCATAGGCAAAATGAAATCATTTGGTGACTGAACTTGTGTTTAAAACAGATTCATTCATTATTCCTTTTAATTGGAGATGAAAGTTGTCTGCATTATAGGAATCAAATACACTCCTGAAATCTCTGCTCTCAGGAATTCATCTACTACCCTTCCTTTCTTAATCCCTTGCCATGTTGGAAACAAAGAGAGAGGGTAGGTGAAATAACAAGTCTGAAAATAGGATATAAAGGAAAAAAATACCCCTATGATGAGAGAAGGATAGAAAAAAAAAAAAGGTAAACGTTACTAGTCATAGATATTTTTCACTGCAGGGACATAAAAACCCCTAATTGAAAGACAGAACATGAAGGAAGGTTGATGTTGATGAGGAAAAGGTAGTGGCACTGTACCATGTATTTTCTCCTTCCTGAAACATTGCCTTCAACAGATGTTTTCAGAGAAGCCATTAAATCAAGGTGAAGTTTTCCAGTTTCTGCAGGAACACTGGGAAATACTTCTCAATAAATGCATAGCCATGATTTATAGAAATTTGCTTCAGGCAGATTTTACTGTTTTCAGAGAAAATTCATACGAAATGCACTGAAAAATAACTTCTTGACATGAACCTCCAATCTGACTTCCACTCAACAACAACAAAAAACCCCAACAACAAACAAACAAAAACAAAAATCAAAACAAACCCAAGAAGGGTTATTTTCTCATAAGCTCCTATAAAGTAAATAAGTAAGACCTAGTTTTTGAGATCATTAATCATGACAGCTAATCCTTGCCTCCACAAAGATGCTCATCAGCTCCAGGATAGTTTCTTCTGTGGTTGCAGTGCTCCCCAGGGTGTAGAGCTCAGTAGTTTTGTCTACAACCTAGAGACAAGAACAATATCTAGTCACATCTCCAGCCTCCATGCAATCAGGGAAGCCTGTGTTCCTACTGTTTCTGTTTTGCAGCATCAGCCCAAGTGTTGCCAGTGAGAGAGGTGTAGAAGTGTTTTATGAGCACATAATTCCCTCTACTCAAGCACAGTAACAGGGCATGGACAAAGTGGTAACCAACAGGATGGCAGAACTGTGTTGTTCTTGCATCTTTTTCTGCATTTGAAAAATTTTAGGAAGAATGAAAAATTATATATTTTGGCAGATTTAAATGAAGGTTTTTCAGGTGCTGAATGAAAAAGTAGAATGTCATCTTGTTATATCTGTGACTAAGGAAATTGCACAAAACATTCTTCTAAATATTGTGTTGTGATTTGACATCAAGTATAAAGGAAGAGTTTTGATTTCAAACAATTCAAGCAAGAGAATTTAAGAGAATTTAAGCAAGCTCAAGATGAAATGCCTTGCTGTTAATATTTGAAATTACTCAGCCCAATATAAGTTTGAATTTAGCAGATGGAACTCTTTCTTTAATGGCAAAACCCAACGTGATTAATCTAGGATTTAAATGTTATTTAACTCCAAAGTGTTCAAAATGCTGGAGTCAAATATTGTAACCATAGCTAATCTCAAAACAAATGAGAACACTGCAATATGGTTCAAGCCAAAAGAGGGAAGATGAATGTTAAACAACATCTGGGAGCAACACAGTCTTTTAAAGAAGCAATTTTGCTTAAAGGAGACTAGTTAGAAAAGATAAACAACTACTTCCTCCTGTAATAGAATATCTGAGTTCTATGTGGTACCTGAAGTGTCAAATACTGTAACTGAGGGGCAAGAGGCAAAAGTTCTTTCAGAGCCATGATCTAGAGTTAAACATAAAGGTTGAAATGAGAATTAATATTTCTTTCAAGCTCTTGAAGTCATTTTAGTGCATCATAGGCTACAGAAAACTACAATGCTTTCTCTAAAAGTGTCTAAAGGCAGAATAAAGGATTTCCAACTACACAATTATTTTTTGCCTCTCACACGGCCTGGTTGGAAATAGATTTGTTTACTTTTTTTCTGATGGAAGAAGTTATTACTACAAAATAACAAAAACCGTGCTGAAAGAGACATACTGCTCAGGAAATTATTATTTTACAGTCAATCACCAAAAATTTTCATTTAAAATTGCAGGCAGACATAAGCAAACAGCTGCTGAACAGGGGAGCAGACAGACTTAGACAAATGTATACGTGCCATAATTCTTTCTGAATTTCTCAAGCAAAGTGTGATCTATTCTTATTTGAAGTCCAAGGACTTGTTAGTAATTTGGAAAGTATTGGGTAAGTATCAATTCAAAGGACCCATTATCATTAATTCCAGAATAAGGAGCAAGTCAACAAGACAAAAAAGCACAATATTTTAGATAAAAAGAAAAGTACACATTTCAAAGAATTACATTCATATTACTACCTTGACATTATCATTAAGATCATGCATGTTGTTGTTATAATTATCATTGGCAAAAACACTCAGGCTGTGCAATTTAATCTTATTTTTTTTATTATACCAGATGAAATGCTGGTGTCATTGTCTAGCTCTTTACTTCTCTCATATCTTGAAAGTATCGTTAGATATCGTGAACACTAAAAGTATTGTTATCAGGAGAAAATGGCATTGAATACAACAAATCCCTTGTCCTCCCACTCCCAAGAAGGAAATTTCTATGCAAAGAAAAGTAGGGAGGTGCTACATAATGAGAAAGGTGACAGAAAGCATGGAAAGATAAACCAGAGGAAAGATAAGTGGGGGAGAACACATGGAAAAAAACCCCAGGGATTGACTAACAAAAGTAGTTTCACTAGATAGCTCTCAGAATTTAAAACAATACTGACTGTGAAGCTCCACTAGATATTACAGCCCTCGCAAGCAGCCTCCTTTATCCTGAAACATCATCAATCCTGTGGCCAGGACCACGGAAATGTCACAGTCACAATGCTCCTTTCCACCACAAAGCACTCCCTACATGCTGCTCCAATATCCCCACTGGATGTTGGACAAAATCCAGTGAATGTCTCAAGTTTGGAAAATTATATCTATTCCTTCAAAAGGGATAGAGTTTTGAAAGATTTCTTCCCTTCTGGGAGGGGGCAAAACCTTAGAAATGTGGGGTTTTTTCTTTATAGAAAGAGAATTCTTGGAAAAAAAGGAATGTTTTGGAAGAACTGTAATGAATTTTCTCTTCCTGCTGTCTGCTGAAAAGGATCTTAGTAATTTCATAGGACTAAACTTAACCTGAACACAGTTTGAGAGAGAAGCCAAGCTCCCAGATATATATGGCATCCCTTGACTGGCTGCTTGGAGAGGCAGTGAGGCTGCAGGGTACTCAACATCTTCATCTCCCAGTAAGATATTCAGAGAAAAAAAAGCTTCTCAGTTTCATTTTCTCTCTTCAGACAAAGTTTTCCTGAGGGGAAAATATTTTCTTTCCTGCAAAATCCTAATTTTCTCATGGAAAAATAGGTTATTTCACCAAAAAAGGCATTTCATTTCTGCATGATGGAAGAGATCCATATGATTTTATCATCCGATAAAATTGATTTCACAGTAAATTTTTGTAAAATATTTGATAGGAACAGATTATCAGCTCTTGAGAAATCACTCCACTGCCTTTCTATTTAGATCTTCATACTTTATATTTTTAATAAAAATTAACTTCTTCCAAAGGAATAATTCTCAGAAATAAGTTTTCTTTTTTATGTTGGAGTTACTGTTCTTTCTCACCTCTGTTTCTTCTTGCAATACCCCAGTACTCCAGTTGCTCATCAGGAGTCATTGGGATATTCAAGAAGTCCTCAAACTCATATGGTGAAATGTTCTCAGTGTCTTAAAATGCAGAGATGCCTAGACTGTCCCTTGTGATTCCTGGGAAAGGTTCAAATGATCAGCTGGGAGGTTCAATTACTGAGAATACAGAGTCAGTAAAATCTCACATCTCAAGCATGACACAAGAACTGGGAAGGACGAAGTAACTAGAGATTAGATGGGATCTCCCCTCTTCAGAGATTAACACAGTACAGTGAGCAGCATAACCACACAAACCCCTTGTGCCCCCTCTACATCACATGGTGAATCATGTTCAAGGTCCTTTTAACTTTAATAACTCTGTATTCTTGCTCCATCTTGCCAAATTGATCCTTTAATCTCCATGTGCCCAACCGAAGGCTTTGTTCTCACACAGCACATCCCTTCCCAAAGCCCAGCTGGAACCTCAGGGGCCCACACTCTTTGTTGAGACCCCCTGGTAGTTTCTGCAGTGATTTACCCAGCACATTCAAGAAATACAAGGTCATAACCATTAACACCTAAAATAAACTTTGTTTCAGTTTTGGTTTGGGCCATTATTATTTCTTCGTTCTCTCTTAGGTCTGTTTTTAATTTCATTATATTTTTTAAGAACTATATTGAAAATGTTCCATAAAATCCATGATACACAAACCATTTCACTTTTCTTGACAAACATGCTTTTAAAGATTCAGACAGAAAAATATTTGTGATTAGTTGCAAGTAATGCATTATGGCCACCCCTTTCTAGTTGAAGAACATGAAAATGCAAGATGTCTTTATTTCCTTTGTTCCATAGGAGCTAAATTATGAAATAGGTGGGCCTTTGTCCAATACATCATTTGAAAACTCATCTGTTCTGACTTTACCAATTACTCAATGAAGAATAAATGCCAGTAATTCTACAAGAATTTAATTTTGACAAATAACGAAAAAAAACCCAAAATAGATCAAAACCCATAAAAAGTCTACCATGCACCAAGTTTGCTATATAATTTACTTGGAAACTGTAGTTATCTTGTCTCATGAACACCTCAGGAATGACCACCCTACACTAGGAAGCTTTGCAAAAGTGTAAATTAGCTTATGAATTAGTCTGAAGCTAAGATCTGGCACCCCTGGTTAATAAGATACTTTATGCATCTGTGATCTTTTGAGAGCATTGTACATGCTATTCCTCATAGAAAATGTCTGTTGTTCCTATAGGAATCAATGAGAATTATGAAAATCTGTTCTTTGAAAGGAAAAAGATGAAGAAGCACAATCCTGCCTTGTAAGAATACTGGCAGAGACATCTGATGAGTTAAAGTCCTGATAGCTAGAAACTGTCAGACCTATAATCATCCTCAAGGTACTTAAAGAGCTTAACTAATTATGCCTTTAAATATCAGCATCGTACAAACAGTTGAGTCATAGATCTTTGTATAAATGAGCACTTGGAAAATCTGAACAACTCTTACATGATACATTTTGAAAGCTGAAATGTGCTTTATGGAGAAGGCTTCATTCTCTTATGTAAGGGACATTGCAGGCTCAGCTCAGGTACTGCAGACAGGACCAACTCAGTCTCTTCAAGTCAAAAAAGATTTGCTCACACAAATGTGTGAGCAATGTGTTCAGGAATGATCCAAAATAGTCACACAATAAATGGGGTGACCATGAATGTAGATCATCGAAATGTGATGCCAAGTGGCTGTTGCTAGCTCTGGGACAATTTATGACCCACTTAACCTGTGGGCCCAGAGGCCTGCAAACTCTCTCTGGTGCTGGTTTCTGCACGGCTCAGAGCTCCACGTCTTTTGTAATAGCAGAACAGACGATGTGTATTTGCTCATGCTCACAGCAGGAGCTGCACCTCTATTCTTGCTCACATAGCACTTGGGGTAAACATACAGCATTCAGCCTTGTATTCAGAGTTGTCCAGACTTAAGAACCAATGGATGTGTAAAGTGTAAATAACACCCAGCAACTGTATTTTGCTTCAGTATAGACCTCACTCCTTTCAAACTTCTATTGTCCTTCTGTTATTTCAATTTTTTTTCTTGCCTTGAAACATCATTTGTTTATGGATATAATTTTTGAGATACCATGTGTATCTTTAATTTTAATTACAGTTTCAAGGTACTTTTTAACCTACAATTAGCACAGTGTAAAGCTGAAGAGCAGCATTGGTTGGACCCAGAATAACCTTGCAATTTTCTCTTTATTCTCAGTATTCAAGCTCTAAGGCTCCAGATTGTTTGATTCCTATTTGGATTTTTAGCCCATCATGAACTTGACACAGTTGCTAAGATACATATCAGTCTGCACCGTGTTGATATAATATTATTTAAACACTTTAAAGGGCAGCCTAACAGCTCTCTGTAAACATAAAACTCCACCATAAACTGTTCTCAGCAGAAACAAGCAGCCTGACATAAAAATTAAATCCAGGGTATTTCAAAGATTACTATGGAAGCATCCATGAGCATCCACCAACCACCAGCAAAGCACCTCACAGTTGTGTGGCCGCCCTTACGAAGCCCCACTGTACACACAGGTCCTCTGGCTCAGTGCCTGCAGCAGCCACCCTGCCTGCAGCTTCCTATCCCGTGAGCCTCCTCTCCTGCTGTTGCTGTCACAAGTTTTCTGGGAATTTGATTTGATGTTGATAACCCAGGCCAGCAGTTGTTTCCAGAAATACCTCAGTAACCTGCCCAAAATCAATCTGACCAGGAGCCCTGCTCATGACTGCAGGCTTTGCTGCACTGCATGCTGTTAAAATAAACAATTAAAAAAAAAAAATTACAAAGAAGGGCCAGAGAGTCACACAGACACACAGAGAAATACAAGGAGATAACACAGGCCAAACTCACAAGTCCTTTCATGTAATTGATATTTATATTCCACGGTGCTTTCTTATCTTGGAAAACAACTGTATGGAAAAAGGTTTAAAGATGATGCTAAGAAGTCTTCCCTGAAATACAAAGTAACCCTTTCACAGAGAAAAGACTTGATGACGATATTTTCTCGGTGGTCTTTGCTGCTCAGCCTTAGCCCATGGACTGGGGAGGTGTGTGTCCCCTGATGCCGTGGCCACTGCTGACACCATTTCTCTCTGACACAGGCACATGAGGGAAGTGTCTGACAGTGCCTTGCAAACAGCCAACAAACCAGAGCAGCTCACTAACCATAGGACAACAACAATTTAATTTTAAGAGCTGAGTCAAAACCTGACGACTCCCATGACCATTTCCAACTCTCTGAAGTTAGTGAGGAATACCTTAAGTACAAAATATCCATACCTGGGACCCAAGATGCAAGGATCATGTCTCATGCTGGGTATTAACAGCATTACCCCGGTGCAATCGTCTCCTGCACCATATTTGTATTGGCAAGAATGGACCAAGTATTCAAAACCAGAAAAAATGATCCCAAAACTGTATATTGTTTTCAGGGTGAAAATATTTGTATCTACAACATATCTTGATGACTTCACAATACTGTAATCTTGAGGACAGTTTCACAAGGACCAGGCATAAAAATGGGTGATGCAGGGTGCTAAAAACACTCGAAAATTCTTTCCCATTCACTCAGTTAATATCTGTAAATTTTATTTTTTTACTAATTATGCCAAATATCCTTGTGTCAGCCTTAAATTTTAACAGTATCTTTGGCTGTTTTCCTGGTGTTATTTAACTGCATTAATTATGACTCTGGTAAATGTTTGTTTTCTCCCTTTTAGTTTAGCTTCCTCCACTACAGCATATTCAGTCTATTCTTCATTATTTCACATATTTTGGGTCAGGCTACTAATTTTGCAGTGTCATATCTTCTCTTTTCCGTGGTTGTTCAAAATGCTGCATCTTTTCTTCTATCTTGTTTTGTCCTTTTCTGTATATTCCTGTTCATCACTTGAACTATTAAGTTTCCAATTATGAGATGAGTAAAAGCAGAGCAGGCTGGGGTGCAGGTAACAACTCTGATCACCAGGAAAGTCTATAGCAGCAAGGGATGCAAAGACAGCTAGTCCAGAAAGGATGGAAAAGTGGTCTGCAGGTGTATGGCTTTCAAATTAATATACTTACCTGGGTATATGAATATACTGGGGGATTCCTCTCTATGCACGTGTGAGATTCCTCTCCAGCATGAAAACAACAAAATACTCTCAAAATCTATGACATATAAGGAAAGACCTTTTCTGCAAGTATTTTCAACATTCCTAACACATGGAAATAATTATGTCTAGACTTCTTTTGGGCGCACTAACCTGCAGAGATCTCAGTCAGTATATAGGCAAAGACTTTAATGAAACTCTTCATCACAGCATGATCTCTGGATTATTCATGTACCTTTATTAATCATCTGCCTTCTAAAGACCATTATATCAGTCAGAAGCAAACCCTGAGTGGAAAGCTGTAAATAATATCGTGAAAGGAGAGAACTGGAAGATGTTGACAACAACACAGATGGTCTCTCCCCCTTGCAGAAAAAGAGTTTTTATCTTAGAGAACAGGCCACATCAAAAAGTCTTTTTTTCTGTCGATTTTCAGAGTCACATCATTTTGTGTGGTCACAGAGACAACTACTTCTCATGATTCTGAGGGCTAGTTTTAGAGTTTTCTTATTATTCATGCTGTCCTTTGACACTATGCCCACAATCAGCTCTTCTGAAGACCACACTGTGGTCACTGTCCTAGTGCTTATGTGTCAGTACGTCATGCTCTGCTACTCCAAATTCCTATGAGATTTTTTTGTTTTGTGGAAAGTCCAATAATTTTGAAACTTTTTTCCAAAAGGAACAAGGTTTCTAGTCTTTCCTATTGCCAAGTCCTAAACACCACAGAAAAAACTGGTTTTCACCTGATTTTTTAATTTATATATAAAACTTACTTATTGTTAAAAATGCATTTCAAGATGCAAAAAACATTCCACTTGCAAAATGAATTATATGACAGACAACATTCCAAAATTACTTAATATTTTTAAACAAAACCAGAATTTTAACATCTTCTGCCATTAAAAAAGTCTCTAGAAAAAAGTCTTCCTGCTTGAATTTTCTGATCAAATGTACTTCCTTTTCTTTGCATTTATCTTCCTGATATGTCCTAACATTTATAATATACAAAGAAATTTGTTCCTCTTTCTCAAATTAAAAGTGGAAAGCAGACCAATTAATATTTTCCTTAAAGCCAAGTTTGAGTGGTACAGTAATATCAGACCAAAATTTGGCATGTTACTGCTAATCCTGCCAGCCTAGAGCAGATGTGAACCTCCTTTCCTGAACAACCACCAGTGATCACCAACCTGACAGTCTCCTCCAAGCACATGGGGAGTGCTCTGGGCCATCAGAGGTGCAAGAGATGGTATCGATTCCCTGCCCACTGTACACACTCAGCAGGAGAAGGGAGAACAGAAATTCTTCTGTAGTCCTACTCTCATCCCATGAAATTGTTGAAACTCAGTAAATGAGAGGCTTGTGGAGACCCAAGACATCCCAGTAAGCACATTCTAAGATCTGTGTCACACTATTTCATATCTGTGAGTAAATATTTTCACCATTTTAAAAAGAAAATAAATGAAAGCACTGTTTTAAGATAGAATCATAGAATTGACTGTGTTAAGATCCATGCTTGGATGAATATTGCACTAAACATACCTTTTTCATTGTAAATTCAGAACTGGTAATTGTCCCCACATGTTCTTAGGCCACAGTGACACTCTCTAGTTACGAGTTATGAGGAGGGCTATAATGTAAGAAAAATCAATAATGTTATTTTAAAATGTTCAGCCATGAAAGAACAATCAACGGATGAAAAGACCAGGAACAATCGATTTCAATGAGCAGTTCATACTGGGTAACAAGGCAGCACAGAAATAGATAAAGATTGAACTGGTAGGAAAGAATATTTAAAGCATTAATTAGATACACTAGAGCTTAATGCCCCTCAGAAGAGTTTTTAAAAGAAGGCACTGTCTTCAAGTTTCACATTCCATTACAGAATTACATCTATCAAATAGCACTTGACAAATGTGACACTGAAAACTATTTTCTTTTAAAACAAATATAATTTGTTAAACTAAAGTATGTACTGCTGTCTGGATTCTGCAGGAGCATGTAATGTTGTTTCTTGTACTCTCTCAAGGAAAGTTACTCACATGTCTAAGTAAAAAAGTGCCTAAATCTATGGCAAAGTAAATTACATCTTCAAATTAGGATTTCAAGCCAGAGCTGTCATAACATAGTATGAAACTTTCTTAATGTGAAGGCCCTGAATGCCAAAAAGGCACGACCCTTTTTTCTTCTGATTTGTTTTTTTTTTTTATACAAACACTTAAAATCAGGCATCCATCAAGTTTTTAAGGTATACATACATGCACACATGAATATATGTGATATGTCCATACCTTGTCACAGCAAACTAATTTACTCCTTATTTCACAAGTTTACAGGAGAGTGTCAGTAGAATACAAACATATCACAAGACTCACACCCACAAACCCAAGCCAAAACACCCACAGAAAACTAGAGCAGGAATGTGAAAAGCATCCATAAGGTGCACAATGTAGAAAATGGGACTAGATTAAAAAATGGGGAGAAGAGGTAAGGGACTACTCGAGGCTGAGGTCTCCAAAGTTTTAAAATGTTCTCTGAAATAGTGGGACAAATTGACACCAGTCCCTCATTAAGGCTTTGATTTACCTTTTGACAATATCAGACAATAACAATCTACCCAAAGATAAATCAAAAGTGTATGAAATATTTTCAGTCCAGAGTAAAACTAAAAGTGTATTTCTCTATGCTAGCACAGTGGTAAATGCATTATTAATTATTCTTCTTGGTTGTATTATCTAGTGCTCTTCAGTCAAGATCAGTTTGAAGGATAGTGGATACTTTGTCACAAACAAAAATCCAAAGTCAGTATTTTGTCAAATTTCCTATCAGTTTGTCATGGAAACAGTATAAAACTTCCCTAAACATGCCTTGAATTACCAGAACATGTACATTAAGTGCTGTATTTCACCACACCAAGGCACTAAACAATCCTTCCCTCCTTTAAACCCACTAACATCACTTGACAGAGCATTCATTTATCTTATGGACATACAGAGAAGGAAAAACCTGAGTGAAAAGCACTACTTATTCATTCTTTCTCAGAGAGAGAAGGACAGAAAGTGATTTATATGTGGTAGAAACATCTTAACATAAGCAATAGTATCTCTGTGGAAATTAGACAGGCAGTAAGAAAGCTTTCTTGTGGAAGTAAAGAAAGCCTGAGCTGAAACTTGCTTTTCTATTGGACTAAAACTTGTCAAAATTTGAAATTTCTTTTGGTAACAATTTTCAAAATACCATGTGTGTTTGAATTCATGAGCCAGGTGGAAAGTAAAGGAATCTGAAACTTTTTGCAAAAATAAAAATCTGACATTACTTAGTTCATTTCCAACCCTGTTATTACAAAGGGCTTTCAACACTTCTCTCAGACACAGATTCAGAGGATTAATTCAGACAGCATACTGGAGATTCGTACTTCTGTCTACATCTACAGAAATAGACTTAAGTGATGAAAGAGAGGGGAGCTTCCTAGGATAAATGAAACACAACAAAACTACAAAGGAAAACACAACTGGTCAAATTCGCAGTCCCAGTCAGTCCATAGCAGTAAATCCCTGGCACAGCTGTTGGCAAGATCGTTCCAGCACTGACTGTGGCAACTGTGCAGTACCTGTTTCTGCAGGGCTTGCAGCCATTCCCTGGCCACACCTGAGGGCACACACGTGTTCACAGGGGTGTGTGCACTGTCAGAGCTGCCCCTGAGCTGCTGTTCAGGTAAGACGCCTGGCTGGGCTTTCCCTCAAAGGTCACCACCTCTTTATAATGCTGCAAACCCCAAAGGGTGCTGCAAGGTGCACTAAATGGGTATTGAGGGGCTCAGGTTAGCTTAAATTACCCTTCTAGGTGTTGATTTTCAATCCTTTGACCCTATGTACAGTACTGCAGGTTTTCTCCTGCTGACTGCTGCTGCACAAGGAGTAGAAGTCTAGTTTTTGTTGAGGCTGATGGCATTGCTTGCAAGCTTGAATACTCTGAATATGTTGGATACCAGTTAGTTTGGAAATTTGCTCTCTTATTCTGTGGCACCACTAGATTAGATACCTTTTCGGAAATTAGGCCAGATGTTCTGTCACCATGGCCAGGAAGAGACATGGCCAAAGTCTTACCCATGGTGAGTATGGAAATTTTAACTGACACAGTTCAGAGGATGAAGCAACACTCTCAAGGTGATGCCTGGTCAGTCAAATATGTACTACAGCAAAAAACTCATCCTGTCAGCTTATTCCATATGCAACTTGTGTCACCATATCCCATACACAGCCAGGAAAAGAAATAAATAAAGAAACAAAGTGCTAGTTTCAGACTTCTTGGATGGGCCACATACTTCAGTAGAAATTGTGACAAAATTCTCAAATGTTGAAGGATCTAAAATCCAGGAAGAAAGTGAAGGCCTCTGCCTGCGTGGCCAAGGACACCTCAGCCTCTTTAAACTAGAAAAATAAACACACTAGCCATTCAGTTGTCTTGTTTACAAGAACAGTAAAAAACCCCTGAAGAATCTGGGAAAGAAAAGCTCTTTGGTGGGAGCTGGATTCCACAGGAGTTAATTTGAATTTCCCCAGCCAGCTGGAGCCCAGGGAAAGCTGACTTTCCACTACCCTGCACCTTGTAGAATCATTTACACTTCTCAAGTGGATGTAAAAACACGATACAGACACTAACAGAACCATTTAACACCCACTTTGCAGAGGTGTTAATGTCTAAACAGAGCATTAAGGTCATAGAGAGCGGACCCAGAGTCATTCAATTAGGAGCGACTGCTGAGGAAGCACAGGCTCCTCTCCTCCAGGGCAGTGACAGCCGGGGGCTTTCCCCTGCCTCCCAAACAGGAGCCTTTGTGCAGGGGCACGCTGCGATGGTTACCAAAAGCTGTTCAGAGGAAGTTACCTTTTGGTGGGTGGGTGTCACATGTGCTGGAGAGCTGAGTCCCCATGACCTCCCTTCCACCCGGAGCAGTGCCTCTGAGCAGACCCGCGGTGCTCTGCCCGCTGCCACCCCAGCCACGGGCTCTGTCCCCGTGGGGCACTGCCACGCTGCTGCACTCCACTGGAATGAGAGCACAGAGGGAAGTTATGGCAGCCAGGACTGGCCCAATATGGAGCTTGTCAGCCCAAAGCACACCTGGTGCACCTGAGCAAGGGCTGTGACCTGATGAAGTGCTGGTCTCCCCAGCTGGAGAGGTGTAGCTCCCCCAGGGCAGAGCTGGGTACTGAGAGTGGAGGGCATCAACTGCAAAAGTGGTGGGAAAGCCCCAGAGGGAGCAAGAGCGGTGTGGTCAAGGTGCCACCATGCCATGTTCGGGAAAGGGACTGTGCCTGGAAAGGGCAGAGCAGACCCAACTCCCTGCAGGGCACTGTGCCTGGCCCTGCTGCCTCGGGGGCACCCTTGTGCTGGAGACCGAACTTCAGTGTTTCCTGCCACGTTCCCAGCCAGCTCTCTTTCCCCAGCCCTCCTTGAAACTTGCTGTGTATACACGGAGAGCAACATTGATAAATGCTACCCTCTAAAATAAAATTGATGGTGGTTCCTCCTTCTGCTCTCCTCGTATGTTTTCGTGAGGGTTAGAGAGCACAGAGCCAGCTGAAAACAGGGGAGGTAGAGAACAACATTAATGGGAACAAAAGATGACAGGGGAACTTCTTGTACCTACAAATATATTTCCCAAAGCACATAATGAAAAAAAGGAATGAGACAGAAAGAGAGGACAAAGGAAGATGAAAATATGCCACAGGTGGTGAAAACACTGAAACTGCCACACACCTCAGTGCCAAAAATCTCAATTAAAAGGTGACAGGTGTGTTACTTTGTTTTGAAGGGAAAAAAATGCCCCATAAGAGATGTTGGCAGGTTTAGAAAATAAATGTCAAATGCATTCAGCCTTGCCTTTGAGCAGTGTTTCTTTTCAGTTGTCTTTTGTTTTTGTAAATTTTATTTAGTTTCCTGCAGTTCCCTTGCCAGCTCTGTCAGCGCTGGCCATAGATCTGAGAGATGTTGGCCGATCTCCCCTCTAACGGCTGCTCGACTTCCCTGCTGTGCTCAGGGCAGGTTTTACTTGTTCCCAAGCAAGACAGGCCCCTCTGTGCTTTAATTGCTTCGCAGCCACTCTGGCACCAGCTGAGGTCACCCTGAGTGACTGCGGCAGAGAAACAGCAGAAACTCCAGCCAGAGGTATTGTGGCGGCTTTTAAAATGCAAAAGGAGCAGAGACCCAAGATAGAGCACTGCAGGCACCTTTCCACTTTTAAATAAACTTAGAGCAAATACAAGTGTAAAACGCAACCATTGCTTTTTATGGTCTTGTCTCCTTTAATTTAAACCTCTTCTGTTTAAGAAACAATGGTATATAGAAAGTGTTCCTGCAGTGGCAGAGAAAGAGAATACACCTATTTTAACTAGGGAAAAATCTGAATTTGCCCCAGATTTATGCTCCCTGCTGCATTTGGCAATCCTCCCCCTTTCATTCTCTGTTCAGATGCTGCTGTCTCCAGCAGTGGTCAGGCATGGCATGTGGACTAAGGTGGATGTTGGAAGTCAACCTGGAAAGTCTTTAGAAATGAGCTAGGACACAGGACTTCATGAACTATCCCATTTAGAGCCATCAATGCAACAAACTGACAGAATCTCTGTCTGGAAAAATCCTTGTAAAACAGTGCTCTGTTTATTTCTAGCCACCCCTGTAGGATTTCCGTGTGAAACATGGAGCCTGGGAGAAGAGGCTGGAATTTGCTTTAGAGGACGAGTCACCGTGAACATCCATGCCAGGGGTTGGGGAGAGGAAGAGGAGTATGAAGAGGTAGCAAAGTTCTTCAGCCATTATATGGGCCCTGGCAATGGGGTCACTGCTGAGGAGAGACAGGCTGTGCCTCAGGGAAAGCAGGTCACTCCTGGGGCAGAGAAGCACTTGGAAAGCACTTCCCGGATCATTAGTGACCTATCTCAGAACCAGCTCCTGCTCAAGACAGCCAAAAGATTCCCGCTGGTGCCCTTCTGCATCCAGGTCTATATGAACATGGATAGTACCTTTTTCGCATATTAAAGGCAGCTTTTTTTCACAAAGGGAGAAAAATTTCGTCTCAGTGCCACAAATTACTGTTTCTTACTGGGTTCTTTATTAACTACTTGGTTACTCGCTCTTGGAAACCTTTTTAAACTACAAAATGTCTTCTTCAAAATATTAGGGGAATGTCTTCTTAGAAAAGTTGTGGAGTTCCTCTGCAAGGGCTGGGTTTTACATCCCAATGGATGTAAATATTCAGTTTGGAAATAGGAAGATTATGCTTACTTTTAAGTAGATATTTTAGAGCTTCATGGAGAGTGTGATGAGTCCCTCTCCCATTTGTGGATATTCTTCAAATGGAGATCTTTGAAGGGGGAGTCTTTCAAGTGAGCATCTTCCTTCCCAAACTGTGAAAAGTACTTAGGGAAAAATTTGTCTGCTCTTCAGAGAAATCTTATCCTAAGGATTAAGTTGAGGATGGCACTCATGGCATTAGATGCAACCAGGCATGACTTGCAAATACTAACCTATTAAAGTAATTAATTCATTTCCTCCAACAAATGGTGCGATTAAAAATGTGCCTAGGGAATGCTATAAATATACATCCATGACTTGACTTTTCTTCCCAGGAATCTCTGGCTAATCCCTAGTGAATAACCTGTCTCTTAAACCATCAAAAGAAAATGAACAGCCAAATATTTTAAACTATTGCTTTTTATTATAATTACACTGGAGCACAAATAAATAAGCACTAAATTATTGTAAAATATTGTCAATGCACTAAAGAAAGCAGAATTGATCTTCAAACAACATCTTATTACTTCAGAAGTATCAAAGTACATTTAATTACATCTTACCTAAAAAAATCAAGTACAAAAATGAAAAGAAAATTAATATGTATTTATACTGTGTATATAGAAACGGCTAATAATATATGATTACAGTTAGCCTCTAGCTACTCCTTACTCCTACACAATCTCAGGCACATACCTGACAATTTCTAATGAAATATAAAAAAAAGCAACATGACATTCAATTTCAAGATATTGGTAAATGTATTACATCGGAATGAACACAGAATGATTTCATTTTATTTAAAAACCCTGTCATTTAAAAACATAGTGCCATTGTCCACTTAAAAATAAACAACCCAAACCAAAAAAAAACCCCATACTATTTTATACCATTTGCTTTAATTTGTCAAAAGGAGCGATAAAGTAGACATACATTGGCTAATATACGTAAACACATTTTTAGTGCAAGAATAACAAGACCTGTGACTTTACTGTGCTTTCTTGAAATCACAGTGCACTTTACACAAATTGCTACACTATAATGTTTACCTTCAGGAGTTTAAAGCAAAATAAGTGCATACCGAACAATTTCATATATACAGTCTTCATAAGTGTGTGTATATATGTGATCTGTATGTATATACAGATTGCATATTTATACAGACTACAGCTTTAATGACCGTGTGTAACTAAGCACTGTCATTCACCCTGTGACGCAGAAGCTGCTGAGACAAGAGGTGGTGTAGGGAATGTTTAACAGCGTTGTGGCGGCAGCTCTCGGCAGCACGATGTGCCTTTTACTCGAGGGATGTGGTGGGCCAGCAATCAGGGGACAGGTCAGTGGCCTATGTCCTGTTCTGGCTCTGTCCATGACCTTCGGAAACTACTCCACCCGAGCCTCACTTCCCTCCTCTGTAAAACGGTTCTCGCAAGTGTGAGGTTTACTTCACATTTCTAAAGTGCTTTGAAGGTAAGTGCTAAGTTATATTTTACTTCATCATGTTGTCACGCTTTGAAACAAAAAGCCATTGTTTCCATGGGATACAATGGAGGTCTGGAAGCACATGGGCAGTTATTTAGGAAGGACAACACAAACAGTGTTGAGCAATAAAAGCAAAACAAGGAGTGGTTTGTGGTGGGCTAAGTGTACAAGCAAGTCTGCTTAGGACAAGAATGCTTCAATTCCCTGATCATTATTCCTATTACATATTGATATGAAAAGGACACGATATGAACAAACACTGTCAAACACGTAACTGTTCACATTAACACCTGCCTTCCCCCAAAGGGCTGGGCACTGCAGCCCAAGGGTCTGGACTGTGAAACTGCTTCAGCAGTGGGGTTTTAAAGGAACTGCTCCGGGAAGAGACCAGTGTGGAGAAGGACTATCAAGATTGACTGAACACCAGCTTTCATTTTGTCACCAGAGACCTTGTGCAGCTGGGGGAAAGGGCTGAGCTAAGTATTTCACACATGGTTATGGAAAATTCTTCTCTTGCCACATTACAAGGAAGACAAAGCATAAACACTTTCTGAATAATGAACCTGTTATCTCAATAGATTTCTCATGACCAACAAGTTGTCTTCTTTCCAGCAGATTCTGGAACTTTGCGAGATCTCTGGAGTTTTTCTTCTGCCATTTTCTTTCTTTAAAAAAAAGAGAATAAGCAGAATATACAGTTGGTGTCTTTTGGATGTAACATGTATCCAAAGATTCCTTCACAGCCTCTGTGGTTTTTTCATGTCTTCTGTCATTTTGGCTGTGAAGGGCTCTTTAAATCCGTGTTTCAGTTGTGTACCCAGTCCAGCCACTGTATATTCATAACACACCCATATTTAATGTATGCAGGTATATACGTATGCACACATCTATGCGTATATATAGATACATGCATATATACATATATATGTGTGTACACATATGCATATATACATATACAATAATGCTAATATACATACACACATATAAACACACACTTCATCTTTTACAGAAATCTCAGTTTGGACATCAAAATATACATTAGTTAATTAGTTATAAAATATTTAAAAACTTTATTTCAGAGGCTGAAAAGAAACTACTACTGATAAAGCATTACTCAAACTCAAACTTTAGCAATATAGATTACAAAAACCTTCTAAAATTTGTTATTTTTGGTTTTTTTTTTTGATCAGCAATTACAGCTGTGGCAATGCTGTCAATATAATTTCAAAGAAAAGCCAATATAACAAGAAGTTTCAAACAACACACCTTTTCTTCTCGGCAAATATAATATTAAAATGATTGTTTTAAAGAGGGATGTTTGTGCTACCAAACTTCAGACACATAGATAGAAATTTAAATATACAAAATATATGCCATAGATCTTTTCTTTTCCCTACTCCACAGAAGTACAAGTTTCCCTTGTTCTCAACAGATTGTTTTGGAAGATATTTCATCGCATGGATTTCACCCTCATAATCAGTATAAGCCATCTCTTTCTCCTGTTAAAACCAGGAGGTCATAATTCTTTGGTCATGACATAATATTCTGTTAAAATGGGTGTAATATAATACAGGATTGCAAGCCAATTACAGAAGCAGCCAGGAAGAAGAAGCGGCATAGCCGGGAGAACTCGTTACATGGGCCTCTACTTCAAAACCGCATGAAATCAAGAGGGATTTCCCTACTGGCTTTCAAGGGGTCTGAATTCCAGCCTTTATAAACAACACAAGGAAATCTGACACAGCGCAAGTAAGGATGTGTTGCTGGATTTAAAAACAATAAAAATGTAAACAGGTTTTTGTCGCCTTTATTTTTCTGGACCAAAGACAAATGTGGACAGGAACGGTGGCTGCAGTGGCACTGCCTTAACCTGCTGAGCAACCGGGTCTGTCCGTCACGGGCTGTACAATGCTTAGTCACAGTGAACCATGGTCTCTGCTAATCAACTGAATGCAATGAAGGAAGAGTTTTGTTGCAGGCTTTCCTGCAGAAAATTTCGTTTCTTGGCCAAATAATTTTAGCAATTGATTCATATGAAACCAAGGGCAATTTATCTGATTAACGTTATGGGGAAAACAGATGCAGAACAATTAATATTTTAAATGCAACTCAGGCATCCACATTAAGCACTTTGGTTTTCAGTGCTTGCAGTTTCACGGTTTCCCACCAGAACTCTCTCCTTTGTCCATCCTCCCCCACCCCCCCCAAAGCTAAGGACATCTAACAAGTACAACTCTAGTTATCTTCTACAGCCCTAGCACCATGTTTTTTTGTACTCTTCAACAAAATGTACAACCACATGCTTTTGTACAGAGGCCACATCTAGGCAGGTCAGAGAAATAAAATGGTGGCGGCGGGGGGTGAACAGTAGAAGAAAACATAGAAAATAGGTAATAAAACAGTATAACAGTAACATTATATAGTAAAATTCTTCATAAATTTTTGAATTTTTATATATATATATATATTTAAACAGTGTATTAGTTTGGATGTTTTCAATATATTGGCGAAATATTTACATTTTGATATCTTCTGGATCCAAAAAAATCCTGGATAAATACGTATGCCTTAATCCAGTCAGAAAAGTAACTCTCTCTCTTGATTGACAGATGAGCACTGCATCAGTGTGGGTTTTTTTCCTAGGAAGTTCACCACCTGCAGATAAGTCTTAGGTTAGAGCCTTTGCCTTATTAAGAAAGCAGGCTACCTGTGCTCGGTGCAACACAGTGGAGAAGGCATCCTCCACAGGCCTGTCAAATTGCAGTGTCCCAGAACACAGTTTGTTGTTTGGAATAAGGAGGAGGGCTGTATTTCTTGGTCCCGGTATTCTTTTTCCAACTCGGCAAAATAGGCATGCTGTCCTGTTTGCAGAGTCCTTTCTCTGATTTCTGTCGAGCTTTTATTTCTTTGCAGAGGCAACGCTTTTTTTCGATCATATCCAGCATCGTATGGTCCCCTTGCAACCACTGCATACATGTGACCTATTGGAGGGGGGTAGAGGGAGAAAGAAAAGAAGGAAAAAAAAGAGGAAAAAAGCACACAAATAACTATTTTGGTCATAGATTAAATATGCTGTTTCTTTGCAAGGTCAACTTATTCTTATTTGAAACTCTAATTTGTTTGATGAATAAAATAATCTCTATGCCAACAACAGAATCAAAGCTAGTCTTTACTTCTAACTACTTCTTTAAGAAAAATGGGTAATAAAAGGTCCCTGTTTTAACTTCTCCAGAGCACTGAAAGCTAATAAAGATAAATGTTTTTGGCTAACTAGCACTGGTTGGATTTTAAGTGATGGAACAGATCTTAAAAAGGAACATGGATCTTAACAACATCCTTAAGTTGTGGAAATAAAAAATTCTATACACTGAAACTCATGTTTTATATTGCTTTCCAAATCCAATCTGTCACATTAAAAGCAGGGTGTTAACACTTCTGAGTATCAAGCTAAATATAACTCTCTTTAATTTTGTTACAATGATTTTATGAACTCCATGTGAATTATATGGATTAACCTATCCTACTCTGTGATGATATTTCATTAACTGGAAGGCACTAAGAGTTTAGAATCTCCATGTTTCCATGCATGTAGAATGTTTGAAAATGTGATCTTGATCAAAAAATTGAGGTTAGCATGTGTCTAGCTGTAAGTATATGTCACAGCCCCTCTGAAACCAAGAATGTGGTTTAACTGGAGTTCAGTGGGTTGGTCATGATTGAAAACGTGTCTGCCTTCAAAGGCTTTTGATTGGAACTGAAATCATTAATAGTAAACTATCCTGAAAGGGCTAATTGGTTTTGGATATCACACTGTATACCTGGAAATCAGAAAACTTCCTCTCACCATTAACTCTGCAAATTTAAAGGGATGTCTTGAGTCTCCCAACACGTATTTCCCACACTAGTCATGAATTAAGGATTTTTAAGTGTAAGCACACCATACATTCACAGGGGCCGTCCAAGTACATCTCTGCTCCTGTCATGAAAATGCACGTGTACAGTGATACTTAGGCAGCATTTTATGATTCATGAAGGAAATGTATCCTTATTATTAAAGGTATTTGAGTACATTTAATTGTGCATATGCCTTTAGTTCACAAGTCTTAGAATGCCAAGCGTGGGCATTCACCTAGTTCCTAGAACTGGGGACTGGTTTGCTGAGAAGCCACTATAGAAACTTCTATTGCTCTGAGTAGTTTTTGTGGTCAGCTTGAAGCACAGTCAGCATTTAATGATAAACAGATAAAGAAAATATTCAGATTCATACCAGGAAACAAAGCAAAAGAAACAAATGTGAGCAAGCCTACCAGAAAAAGTAATAATAAATTATGTACTCAAACAGAAAAATAAATAGAATACAAAAATGTGTGTATTTTTTTGTTAAAAAAAGTAAGGAACAAAACAAGATAAAATCATTTTAGATAGAATTCCCTTTCTTTATACAAACACAAAACCATGCTTACCTTATACACCAGATAGTACTCTGAGTAGAATAAGTTTAAACCCCAATATGAATCTCAATATTGAATATTCTTATGAATTTTGAATTACACAGGCAACTTATCTGCAACACGTCCTCCTGAGTGGCCGAGCCATTCTTCGGGAAGTCTGCTATGCCTGCTTTATTAATTGAGTACTTATCTTTCATTTCAGGAGTGATCTAACGTTTACTGTGGTGCAGGCAGGTGTGAGGCACATCATCTGCCACGGCCATGAGACTTTGTCTCTTTGGGTGCCCAGGCTCGGTCCAAAACTCACTGACTGAACTGGAGATTCTCCCCACCCTGGGCTCAACTCCACAGATGTCTGGATGAGGTTCTACCTGACACAGATTTCCTGCCCCTCTGCTCGTCAGTGACAGGTCAGTACTTACGCAGCAGTGTCTTCAGTATGGCTGGGTCCTCCTACGCAGGGAAGGACAGGGACACAGTCTGCACACAATTCATTACCCAAAATATTCACCAGCACACCAGCTTCTGTGCTGGACTTGACGACAACAGCGCTTGAGTACGGGTTTCCTCTTCTAGGCATCGGGAAATACCTTCTCTTTTATAGCCCATCAGGCAAGCAAACAGAGCATGTGCCAATGCCAATCCCTTACGGAACGCGGTGTGCTCCCGTCACCATGCACCACACACAGCACACACAACAGTCACTGTGAGGGTGTCACATCCACACTGCCCCCACACTCACCACTGTACCACAAGCAGTGTACTGCCAACACTGTGTCTTTTGGTAGCTGACCTCCTTCATGGGATTCAAGGGGACTAAAGAAGCATTTTGCCATGCTAATTTCTAAAACACCAGTTGCAACTTCCCAAAGACAGAAATGGTGTTGTAGAATGTATCAGTTACACGGCCACTCTGCCACCCCGTGCAAAACAGCCCCTAAAATAAACCCAAGAATAGGCAGCTTCAAAATCCTTTTTTATATAGGCCATTGTATTTTGTTACAGTTAGTGAATCATATATCATGAAGAATTTGAGTTTTTCCACTTTCCCAGACACAGATTTTCAAGTCCACTTGTGATTTTTTTAATACTATTTTTGTTCAGTGTCTAAGTCCTTCGCACTAGCATTTTCTTAAGTGTACTGTCCACATGGCACAGTCCTCTCCTGTACCTGCATTCAGGTAACTGTGTGAGCAGGAAAAATGTGCAGAGCTGGTACATGCAAAGTCATTTGCTAAAATAGACCAAGTGAACACATATAATGTGGGAAGGCTTGAGGAAAAAAGCTTGAATGTGAAAGCAAATATGAAAGGGTTTTATTTGATAGTTTTGTCTAATGTTTAAGTGCAGCAAATTAAAAACGTTTCAAACAGGGTGCATGGCCTCCTGAAGCTGCAGAACAGACCTAAGAGGAAATCCCCAGCTTGTAGATCAATGAACTACAGATATGGCAATAACCATGTTGATGATACAAAGTCCCAGAGGGTTAACTAAATTTTCAGGGTGTCCTAGACAAATAACAGGTGCTGAGGCTCACAAGCCAGGACTCAACCCAGCTGATTAATCACAGCAAAAGCCCCTGATGACTTCAGTAGGGCTACCAAGGTGTCTAAAGCTAATGTGTTTAACACTACAGACTTAGGCCTAATCCTTCCTGTGACTAAATTGATGGCACTCACACTTAGTTACAGCACTAATTTTTTCGTATCCTCTCTCCTTTCTGGGTTCAGCTTGCTCCTCTGGTCATGCATCAGGTTGTTAATATCCCTGCTAAATCATAACACGGAATTTTTTCAGTGAGAGGCACAAAAAATAATGATGTTACAAGATAATTTATGGAAAAAAGTTGAGCATTCAGAACACTTCACAGCTATACAGCTCTCCTGGGAAAGATCCCATAGTTCTTGAGGAATGGTACACATACTGCAGCATGCCAGAGCTTGGCTGCAGATGTGGATGTAGGCAGACAGGCAAAAACTGCATCAGCACTGGAAGTAAGAGCCAACAAGACACAGCACAGGAGAGACAAAGTTGGTTTTGACTGAAGAATCTTGGCCCAAAGCCTGTTCTTACTGAAGAGGAACTAGAGAACCAGCACCTATGTTAGGACTGTGAGAAGGGACCTTCTGGAGAGTCCAGAATGTGTATCAGGTACTACGTCACATAATATCCTTTGGAATACAGAATTTACTAATTGTACATCAGTTTTTGTTTTGAAGGAATTTTTGCTCATTAGATTATCCAGCGTCTAAGAAACTTTTTTCTTTCTTTTATTTTAAATCAGACAGAGCAAGAGAGTGAAGGAAAACACCAGGCAAAAGCCCAGAAGTTTGGACATTCATCATGCAGGGGTTGGAAGTAGGCTCGAATCCTCGATGCTAAGCAGGCAGTAAAAGCTACGTGATAACCTGATGTGTAGGAAGCACATAGGAACATAGAGGGGTTGGATAAATTCACTCACCTGAACATGACTGAGTGCAAGACTAAATGAGGATGTCTGACAAGTTCCTGGTAACCACACTAGACCTTTGATTAGCCATCGGTCTCCAGTTCTCCTTCAAAAATCTTCTTAAAAGCAAATACTTATGTCAAACTTGAACATCAATGACAAAAAGTAAGAAATGTCTTCCACTATACAAAACTGAATTCTTCTATTCTGTGTTAATCACCCGCTTTGTTGAAGGCTTAAGGAGAAACCAGTCTATGTTGCCACCTTACTTTTACTATTTGCCTTCAGTTTTCTAATACTTTTATTTGAAAACATTGGAAATAAATTTTATTAAGATCTGTTATGCACTCTTGGGTTCTATGTTGGCAGTGCCATGGAACAAGAAGTAATACTATAAACCCATCTTCAGCTAAGAAAAAACATCTTTACAGATCCTCAAAAAAATGTAAAATCTTTTGCCTAAGAAAATCTTTCAAAGTATAAAAAGATCACTTCTTGTGAGTGTTTTAATGCTTTATGAAGGTCAGAGAAAAAAACCAGACAAAGTTGTTCCCTTCTCTGCAAAGTGAAAACAATATATTTTTGTGTGTAGGTGACTCCATTAGCAGTGGGCCTGACTTCATATCTCATACGACTGAAATTTTGTATTATTCCAGAAAAATAATTAGCAGTCCTGATGGTTTACAAATGCATGTATTGCTTAAATTAGATTGCCCTGAGCTAGACCACAAAAACTGTCTTGGAGCAGAGGTTTCATGGGCAGAACATGTCCAGTTCATTTGCTCTTAGAGGCCAAGACTTGAAGCCAGAGGTCAGTACATGCTGTAGCTCTCTGCCACATCAAAATTTACTGAGAAAAACACATAATCCCAGGGAAAAATCAGAACAGGCTTTGGGGAACAGACAATGACTCACACTGCCAGGAACTCCCCTGTGTCAGAGCAGAGTATTTCTGTTTTCTATTGCCCTGGCACGGGCTCTGCCCTGGCCCTGGGCACCCCCACCACTGACCGCAGGACGATGCTGGCACAGCTCCAGCCTGTGCTGTGCCGTGGCAGCCTGCACCAGCAGACCCACAAAAGTGCTCAAAATATGGGTGCTTAAATCAAGAAGGAGAAATGTAAATGAACATAGTTCTTAACTGGGCAGGATAGTTTGGTTTGGCAGGGAGAGTCATAGATGGAAAAAGACAGAAGAAAATATTATCCAATAATACAATTAAGCAGCCACTGATGGACACAACTTTTCCCACCAGTTAACTGTGGTCACCAGGTGGAGGAAACATCTTGTATCTTTTTGTGGGTGACTATTCACAGTATAAGATCAGACTTTCTGGCCCTTCAGGAACTGGACTGTCACTATAAGAAGCAGCAGGCAAAGTGCACTGCTACAGTGCACAAGCAGGTCTGGGTAAATTCCTGAGTACATGGATGCTACTGAAAAAAATACGGTGATACCTGTAAGATACACATAAACCAAATAACTCCATGTAGCATAGCGTCTCCAAATGAAAAACATGAGGGCTGTGAAAAGAAAAATCTGTGAGCAGGACTGAAAATACAGAGTGAAACATCCTGAGCACCAGGCCTGGGACTCTCTTTCTTAGCTGTGATTTTACTTGCTTATGTGTGACATAAATAGCTACATAAATACGTGGATAGATAATGCTCTCTCTCAGTAAAAAGGCATTATGTGCTACATAAGTCTCACTCATATCCTCTTGTCTCAAACCAAGCCCTATGCAACTTTAGCCCAGCAAACCAGGCAGGTAGGAGACGAGAGAAGAGCAAGTGCCGGGAGCAATTCTGCTCCTCCAAAGTCAGGCCACCAGGGTGAAGTGCAGGGAGGATAAAGTCATGCTAATTCCCAGTGCTAAGAGGTGTTTCAGGAAACCTGTCATTGAAAGGTGCACTGTAATTTTTCACACAAGTGCCTGTGAAAACATGTGCTGCTGAAAATGCTATGTGGCAGAAGAAATATTTGAAATATTGTATGCAGGTCCAATACTACTCACTAAGTTAGAAAATGTCAATTTTCATTCATTTTGTGGGGAAAATGTTTTTATCATTTGAAGTGGCCACATGATATTTCATGCTCTGGGGCTTCTTTTGTGGTGTATGAACTTCTAATGACCTAAAAAAATATCTTCCACTATAGCCTACATGAAGACTTTAGACAACACCATATCCCCTTCAGCTGTTTCTCCTCGTGACATCTTGGCTGTTAAGTTCTTGGCTCGCCTGGTTTTAATGCTGTTGGTTTGTTTGAGGTGAAATCGAAAGCTCTGGGCAATAAGGGAGCCCCATAATTCAGTTGTGCTTCCATAATTTTTTCCTAGTATGCAGGTTACCACTTACAGTGCTGAAATTCCAGAGGTTATGGGGTTGAGATGCTGTTCACTTCTGGCCCTCATGAGCATCTCCCCCTCCTGTTGGGTGGGCAGAAGGGCTGACTCTTGAAGAATAGGAAAAACTACATCACACATAAGGGATCATGGATGTCCCATACCAACACCCTTTTCTTTGTCACAACTGCATATCACAGATAAAATTAAAGCCCAACAGCTGATGTGAGGCTAAAACAAAGTGATCTTAAACTAACACAAAATACAATGAAATAAAAAGAAGCAGCAACATTTGGAGGAGATTATTAGAAATGTCTCCTGGATGTGTAAACAAAGCAGCCTCTAACAGTGCAATCTGTGTGCAGTGCTACACATCATTCAGCAGAGCCAAGCATGCTGGTTTGTTTTGGCAGGCTACAGCAAGAGAAGAAGAAAGGCTTTCTGAAAACCACTTACCATCCTCGGGGAGGAAAAGGTACTCCCTCCCTCATGCCTGTTCTGAGACAGGAGTTTCCAAACTCTCTTTCCCACTGAAACTCTTGACGGCACTTTCTGTGGTGCAGATGGTTCCCAGCCCCCTGGCTGGGTAAGGCATTTCCACTGGGAGGGTGTGAAATCCCACTCCTAGAAGGCAGTCGTGTGCCACGGGTGCAAGCGGAGGAGGGCTATGTTAAGTAGCAACAGTTCATAATCTGCTATCTGATACTCTGAGCTCGACGTGGAGGTCCTCTTAGCACATGTTCACAAAAGGGGAGTTGTCCAAAGCAGGAAGGAGTTCAGCCAGAATCAGGTTTCAGAAAATCTGAGCAGCAAGATCCTCACCCAGTTGAAGCCAACAGGAATGTACCGGCTGACTTCATGGGTCCAAGAATTTGACTACAGTTTGTTCAAATGAACAGTAAAAATAACCTCAATAAAAATGATTTTAAAAGACTTCAGGAGAGGGTGCTTGGAAAATTACGTTGGACAAGTTTCTTTTGCTAACCATGAGCTATAACCATTGCACTGCTGTTGAAGGTTGTTACTTCCAATGGCTGCAAAAGTCAGTAAGTCAGGGTAGAACTACAAGCTAAAGCTGCAGTCATTTCTGTCTCTGACAGAGTTATTCTGGAGTAATACTGACATGAAAGACAGCATAATTTGGCCCAAGATAGTTAGTTGTTCATATAGCTCGGTACTGCTAACCCATTCTCCTGTTACTGTCAAATTCAAAACAACAATTCATTATTAATACAAAGCTTATTAAAAGTAACATTATGTTCAGGAACACATGGGATGTGCAAGGTGAGCTGTGAAAGCAGACACTCTCCATGCAAATGGGAGTGCATGGTAATGCTCCCTGGGGACAGTGGACAGTGTAACTGCAAATTCTTCCCTACAGGTGCCTCAAGTGTTTTCTAGAAGATTTCCTATGAAGCCGGCAACCAGATCAGAATGATCCTGTGCATTTAGGTACTTGCATCACAAGCACAAATGCACACACAAGGCGTTAAGCACTGCACAAATGGCCCTTTCTGACCTTTCACAAATTTTTCTTTTTAAGGGACACAAGTAAGATCTCTATTTTCCCTTATGGGAAAGCATGTCCCCAGAACACTAGTCTTAATTTTGAGAAAATGGGTGGAAAGAGCACTCTGTAATCTCACCCTGTATGTTTAGCATTAAAAGAATTCACTGATACATTTCTTTTCAGCTTATGAAACAGCATACACAGCACATTTTAGGGCTCTCATAACTTTCAAATAGCTGTGTTTAATGGTTTGATTTACATTACCCTGAATTTCTAAATTCAGGAAATATGTTTTATTTCAAATGATGCTACTATAGAAAAAAATGAAGAGAGTCTCCGCAAAAACTATAAAACTAGAGTCCCTATAAGAATTACACTATGACTTAATATAATTACATGATACAGTATCATAAAAAATTCTGAATGCCTTTTTTCAAGCATAGAACTAAAAGATCTGACTATATTGTCTTGCACTCTATGGCCTGGCTAATCCACCACTTAAAAATGACTGACAAGAATCTTTGGAACTCCAGGAATTCCCAAAGATTCAAGATTATGAGCAATTAATACTTATCCTAAAATTTAATTAGCAAATGACTAGTAAACCTTCAGCACCTCTGATTCCAGTTTCATGATTCATTGCTTCCAATTACTAAATGTCACAGCTACTTTATACACAACCAGCCTTGCACATACTCCTGTGCCTTGGGTTTTCCAGTAACCCTTGGATTATTGCTGAGGCTACCAACAAAGCAAATTTGAAATGATAAATTCACTGCTCTGCTTTCCATTTTTATGCTGGCAATCAGTCTAGATATATATCTTCCTGACCTTATTTGGAAACATGTATTCTTTTCACCTAAGCCTTTTTTTTTAAACACCAAAAAACTGCTTGAAATGTACTGCTTTATCACTGTTAACACATTCTGGAAATGCTAGTACATTCAAAATAAGAACCTGTAAAGTAACTGATATTGGAGATACTGTGTAAAATCATCTCATGCATCCCAATTATGCAGTCAATCATCTCAAAGTGCATTCCTATTGAGATCACTCATGAAAAATCAAAGCTTCATCTATGCCTTTGCTAAGCAATAAATGCAGAACTCGAGTAACCCGCCCTTATACATCCTGTCATTCACTGTAAAATAGAAAGGAAAATTCAGTATTGTGTTAGGTCAGCCACAGGAGGGACAAAGAATAGATACTTTGCTAGAGTTCAGTGATACAGGGATCTCCTGTGTACCACATTTTGCAGTGCAGCACCTTCAGGGCAACACTCTCATGCCCCAGATTTCCTTGGAAGGTTACTACCCTGTCTCTCCAGCATTTCCTCTTGCTGGAGGTTGCTGGTTAAGGCATGTGTGCTTAAATGCTCCTGAACCAGACTTCAAACAGCAGGATGGTTTGAGCAGTGACCTCGATGACCACTACAGCTGGCCCTGCCTATGGCTGAGTGACCATGTCCACAGTACCACTCACCTGTAATTAGGGTTTCTTACTTTCAATCATGACAACTTTGGAAAACTGCCAGATTCCAAATCTCATACAGAGATGAACAGCCCCTCCCCTTTCGCATTGAGAGGTGGCATGGAGAAGTGAGAGCTGCTGGTGGGCAAGATCCTTTCCTCCTCTGGATCCAACCTCTGCAGATTGCAGAAGCTCTCATATACAAGTGAGCTGAAGGCAGCAGGGTGCATTCTTTAGATACTGCTTCTACCAAGAAGGGCCAAAACATTGAATATGGAAGAGTGAAAATGAGTGGAAACAAGACCATGACTTTGTAAGAACTAAGAAATATGAGAAAACAGACATTGTGGCCAATCCTAAAGTTACAAATATGTGACACCACAAATTCCGTTAGTTTCCCTGTTACATTGGACCTCATTTTTTCCAAGCTAAAACTCACAGATCAGCTTCAGCACTATTTCTACTGAAGTCAGTACTGGAATCCAAGATTTAACTAACTTTTATTCCTGGGACAGATGAAGAACTTCCAATACACCGCAAAGCTCCTAAGTCTGTATATTTCTCTAGCATTTTCAAGAAAATGGTCAAGAGACCAATTTTAAAATAAAAGAAATATAAAATTAGCAAAATAATATATGAAGGGAAAATGCCTCAGCACTCCATGTTACTTTGAAGTTTCACTACTTAAAGTTGCTTTACAGATGAGAAATTTTGAAATATGCACTTCCATTTCTCCTTTTTGGATGGTGAAATTGAGTCAATAATTTTCTTAGATTAATGCCATTTCTCAAAAATTGTACTGATTGTATGGAGGGAAAAAAGTTCAGGAAAACATGACTAAAACCAACACTGAATGTACAGAGATGATCTCGTTCTTGTAGGGGGTTGCATCTTCCTTTTAAAAATGCATAAAAACGTGATTAAAAGACAGAGATCTCCATTAATGATTAATTTCTAACTCCAGTTTGAAATTCAGTTAATTAACAGCTGCTAGAGTTAAAAACTGTACTGAGAGTTTCTAAAGAATCCAAGGATGTAAGAGCTTGCCTCAGTACAGATACCACATCTAATGTTGACTCACAGCAAGATCATGCAATTTCATTTATATCAGGAATGGCTAAAAAATATAGTACCCAAATCTAATATTGACATGATTTCCTGACACACAAAATAGCTGAGATACAGACAAGAGACTCAGATTGGCATCTGCATGCTTTAGAAAAGGGGATTCAATGGATGCAGAGATTGACAAACTGTCAACCAGCAAAAAAATGCTGCTTTTCTCTGATTATATTTGTGTTTTAAATTTTAGTGCAGAAACCAAACAAGAGTCATGATCCCAACAATGTTCCCCCCAGATAGCAAATGCGCTTTTCCAGACTGTAAAAAAAGAGATGGACCAAGCGAATCCAAGAGTCCACTAATTGCCACTGATTTGTGAAGACTTAAGATCAGGCCTCTGGCCCATAAACTCTGAGATCTATTAGTGGAATATGTCCTTTCTCCATCCTGTGTTTTGTTGAGGAAAAGCATTCCAGTTACAGCTTATGAATGAAATTGGAATTTGCTGTTGACCTGAGTGAAGTCAGAATTTAACCCTGTAACTTTAAAAAATGTAAAGAATTTTCTATTTCTCTATTATTCAATTTTAGTTGGGGTGAAGGCTCTTCCTAACAGTGTCTCTGTCATCCTACAAGTTTCTCAGTATTTCCTGTATAAAGATCTGTCTTCTGAGATTTTTCTGAGTAGCTGCTGCCACTCTGCTGCAGTAACTTACTCCACACTGAGACTGACCCAGCTGAGCAATCTAGTACAATGATAAAATTAACTGTAAAGGGAGCAAACTTATCACTCCTAGGTCTCAAAGAGAAACACAGATGATGATCATTTAAGCTCCAATTCAATGAATAGCTTAAACACATGCTCAACTGGAAAATATGTATCAGTCGTCCCCTTGACTTATATTTTGCTATTTAAGATAAGCCAGTGCTTTGCTGCCTCACCACCAGATAACTGAGCCTACATACAGCTGTGTGGTGATTAATTTTACAAAGGGCTAACTAATGATTGTTAGCTGTTTTAATAAATGCCTAATCAATTGGCAATTATATGTTACTGTGGAGTGCAAAGCATAAGAGGTCTGACAAATAGTGTCTGTAATGCTCCCATAAAATTGACTAATAAATTTGGGTGGTTTTATGAAGTCCTAAGGCTCACCTGCACTGGAGAAAACATTCTTTTCAGCCTAAGGCCCTTCTATATCCAGTATTTAATCATGCAAGAAGTCATAGACATGAGTCACCCCGAGACTGACAGCAAGTCCCTCATGTGAATAGAGATGGGATTTGCAGCACAAAAGTCCATCTGGTTTAGGACATTTCTAAATCTTGGAGCACTTGAACAGCATAAGATGCAGAGAACCAAAACTACACAGAGTGGGCTGTTACCAAATATTTTTCAACTACAGAAAACTGTCAGGAGAAACACCAATATATTTGCAATTTTGAATCTGTTCAAACAATTTTTCTGAAAAACTAGAAAGCTTAAAGTTAGTATAAATAATAATCTTTTAAAGTTCTCATTTAAAATACATGATGTTTTTATTTTCATTGTTTAACAAGACAAAATGAGAATAAAAGTAGGTTATCAAAAGTGGGTGCTGGCATTCATACCTTTTTATAATTGTCATACACATACTGCATATGAATAGCCACAGATTTCTAGTGAAAGTCTATGAACAAACACACATACATATACAGAGATATAGAAACGTACTATACATACATACATGAGTGAATATACATATTTATGTGCATACAGTATACAGACGAGATACTATACAGGTACAGTAAGTGCAATATACTGTATAAGGCTATACAAACACCGAGAGAGTCTGGTGAGGTGGTGACAACCATGAGGACACAGCTTGGATGGTTTGTGACTGAATGCAGACGGTGGGGACAACCTGGCCCTTCCACATCATGTTTTATGCATCAGGCACACACAGTTCAAACAGAAACATGGAACAATACATTCAGTTCATATACAAAAAAAGGAGGACAAGTGGGAGTGCGTAGAGGCAACTGAAATGCGTATGAGCAGACAAAAAGGTTGTTCTACCTAGGATACAGAATGTTTGGTTCATTTACAGAAAATGCCTATATATAAACACATGCTTTCATGAATTCATGCCATTTTTATTTCTATCTTTTCCTTTAAGAATATTATAAAATTCTTGCCCTGAGTTAAACATAAATACACACAGAAAAGGGGAGGGGGAAAAAGGAAATTGCATGCTTCTGGGTTTTTTTTAAATAATTTTTTAACCAAGGCACAATGTCTTCAATAGTGGTTGCAAGACCATTTGAAATAAACTTAGCAATTGCTATTGTTCTGGTACTGTGACTAAACTAATTGTTTGCACACAAAAGTCTCAGAACAAGTTTTGAAGTGAATTTACAAGTTTTAAGAGAGAATAAGAAAATTTATGAGAAATGCCTTAAAGAGAGATTCCCTGAAGAGAAAGGAATGCTACTGAATCAAATTCCTTTATAGGCAACTTATTCATGTTTGGACTGAAATTATTTCACATAAATGGCATTATATATTTGTTTAGTATTACTGGAACTTGTTACCTATTATTGGTAGAACCATATACAATGCTGTTAGATCCACTAAAAATGAGACTAAGAAGTTCCAAATCATTTCTAGTTTCTTGTAGTAGGCAGGACAGGACAGGACAGTGATCTCACTGGTTCACTAAGCTGAAAGAGTCACAGCTCAGGCGCACTTGGTCAATGGTTATGGAAGATTTTCAAGGCGTGTATTTCTCCATCTCATTAACCTGCATAAGTATTTTATTGGAAATATTAGTTCCTATGTATGCCACTCTACATGCCTGTACTCAAGTCTGACTCTCAAAAGAAAGGTCCAAGTGCAGAGGTCATGCTTGACTTGCCCCATATTTGAGCCCTGAGGCTCCAGAAGCACACAGTTCTCACCAACCTCCGGGGGCTCTGGAGGGTATGTCACCTTCCAGGGAATAACCACCTGCACTGAGCTGCATTGACTGCAGCACCTGACCCCATAAATCTCTCAGTTGTTCAAAGTGCTGAAACACACCATCTCAACCCTACCAAAACCAGAAGCATCATAACAACCCCCTGAAACCACAGACCATGCAGGTGAGATCTTCTTATGTCTGTCCTGTATCTTTTAAAGAAACTGTAACTCCCAATCTGAGAAACAACTTGGTAAAGATGGTAGTGAAAGCAGGAAGTGAAAAACCTCACAAGTGCTGTATTTCGCTCTTTGTCAGAATATTGTTATATTTGAAAGGTTTCAACAACTTCTGTGAGGGATCTCACCTCTTTCTTTACTCTACTGGCAAGCTTACAAAGTTCATGCAAGAATAAGAAGAGATCTCTAAGAAGAGATAAGAGTAAAGGAATGGAATACTCTTCCTGCCCCTCTCTTCAATTACAGCTGAAATAGTGGCAGCCACACTGGCACTTGAGAGTGAGGAAAGGCATGAAGAAGACAGACTCTGAGTCTGGTGCTCAGAGACCAGTCACTCCATTTCCATGCCTGACACCCTCTTGCTGTGGCATTCTGTTTTCTACAGCTGACCTGCTTTCATCCACTACTGCTTCTCTCCAAGACATCTATTTTGTACCTAAAGACCATGCTACTGAGCTGTACAGAGAAGGAGAGAGCCACCAAAGCCAGGCTTGGGCCTTGAGACCAACCACAACAGCAGCATATGCTCAGATCCACCTCTGCCTGGCATTCCCCACACTGGGAACCAGAGGCCACTTCGGTGGTGCGAGGCCACTGGGCAGACACTTAAATCAGAGTCCTGGCAAAGCAGGACCCAGCAATGCACTGACCTGCTTCTGCTGCACAACCAACCCAGCTGAATGGGAAGAAAAGATGCTGGGACCAACGGGAGACTTGTCTGCCAGCAGAAGACAGCTTTGACACATTTGCTTCTCATGCCAATCGGTCAGGAGTGCCTTGGAGGTGAGGGATGATAGATGTGGCAATTCCATCCACTTCAAGGTTTGCATTTTCTTTTCATTCTTTCTTTTTTTTTTTTTTTTTTAAATAAGCATTCTTTATTTGCAGTTTGCATATTCAGAAACGATTTGCACTGCTCTGGACCTGTGCACTTATTATGTAAGACCAGATTCAAGCTGAAACTCAACACAATGCAATGTGGAGCCTTCCCCAAAACATTAACATTCTTCTTGTTGCTCTCATCCAAAATGTTGACAGCATATTTAGCTGGACTGACGACAGTAGAATTTTGCTTTTGTGTGCAAGAGGTTTGTCTTTGCAGGAAAAAACAACAGAACTGTGTAAAGTAATCCGACTGCTCCCTCTCGTGGGCACGGGGCTCTGCTGCACTTTAGAAAGGCACAAAAGGGTATTCGGAAGTCCAAACTCTCACAAATTCTTAGCAGTGCAAGTTCCCCAGACAGCTGTGTGATGCTGCAGGACACAGCTCATGCCTCATGCCCTGGCACTTCTTTCGAGGTCGTGGCAGTCAGTGTGACTCATTCCTGACTCCTATGAACATGCAGCCTGAACAAGAAAGTAAAATCCTACGGCCCTGAGTGATTCAGGTTTTCAAATACCCTCAGGCCAAACACTGCTCAAATCCAGTCATCATCTGGTAAAAGCTGACCCCTGTCCCATCAGTGTAGTGCCTGTGCCAGGGGCTTCTCTCTGTACCCCATCGTGGGTTCTTCCATGGCTGTCCATCCCCCCAGGTAGGACCCAGAGGATTTCCCTCCTCCCAGCTATTTGCAAAACTTGCATCCACAAGAATCAGTCTATGCCTACATTCCTTTTTCTTCACCTACACAGACACCAAAGACTTCTCCACTGGAGGGGCAGGACTTCTCCATGGGAGGGCCATTTGAGAGAGAGACATCATTTGCAAAGTGTCCCATAAAATGTACCTGTTTTTCTGCTTTTAGACATTCAAAAGCATTTCATTGTATCAGTGACATATAAAACTATGTAAAATCACTGTCACAGATACAGTAGATTGCACTCCAAATGGTTTTTGCACTTTCTAATTTCACAAAAACCAAACCTTAAACAATTCCTGACCCTCACACACTTACCAGTCTACTCCCACCTGCAACCGCTTTCTCATCTGTTACACTGACCTTACAAATCCTTGGGGTAAGACCAGTCTTTGTTCTACACATATTGTCTACCAAAGTGGGGACCTTATTTATGACTATGACTTTTAGACAACACTGCAATCATTATTGTGGTAGATCCTGGTAGCCAACATTAAGAAGGTTTTGGATCCAGTGACTATCCCAAGCCTTATTAAATGGGATGGTTAAACATAAGGAGCAATTAAGTCCCATTAAGTGAATAGTTTCTCGGGCAAAAATAGAAGCTACCATCTAAAGTAATAAATAGTGTATAGAAAGTCCAAACCAAAACCCCATGGGGCTCTGATTACAGAGTGAGTGGTATGGGACTCTTCCCACACAGTGGACATATATTTTGAATAAAGAAAAAGATCAAGTATCAAAAAGGAACAACTATAACCTTGGCTCCAGGAGCACAGAAACAGACATCTCAGAGGCATTGCACTGGCTTGTAGGGGAACACTTGGCATTTACAATAGGGAGAAGAAAACGATTACCACCGTTCCATGAATTGTTTCATATGTTTTGCTATTCTATGTCCAAAACACACAATAGACTTTCAGAACTTTGGAAAATTAGAGGAGAAAAGAGGGACAGTCACATCAGAGTGGCAATTAGCACAGTAGTTAGATACTCCCTTTGAATGCAAATGTGGGAGGCATGCCCCCTGAGATCTTTAACCAGCAGCCCAAGGGGATCTTTTTTTCCCTTTTGTGAACAGACCAAGCATGACAGAAGCTGGATCTTTCACTGCAAATCCTTGTGCATTACAAGAACTACAACAGCAGAATCACCAGAGCTTGATGTTAGTTCCAGTTTGAGATTCATCAAGGAGTGTATCTAGCAAAGGTTTAGAGTACTGAGCACTGCTGTGGGTTCATGCTATGTAACACATACAAGTTCTCTTATTAGAACGCTTTTATTTTTTGTGTTACCATTTCCCTAGCATTCAAACTTGATGAAGGAGCACTTCAGTCCGCAGAGTTCTCCATCTACCTGCAATGACTGTATTTCTTATGTATAATGAAAGTTAAAAAAAGACTACCGTGTTCAGATATGAAACAGTGAATCCTGCTTTATAGGTGCTCATTTCTCAGCAGCAGAATTCATTAACTGCAGCAATCAGGAACCCAGCTCTGCTACAGTGCCTGACAACTGCAGGCTGTTTGCTGACTCTTTGAACTCTTGTACACTACTGCTGGGGAAAATGGCAACTTTAAGCTGAGAACAATAGAAGAGCACAGATGCTTTGTTTATGCTCACAGAGTATTTGCTTTCAGATGCACATTTGCCAACTAAAGCATGATAATGTCAATTCATTGGAAAAGTACTTTGTCTAGGTGCCTTCGAAAATAATTATAGCCACAATGGTAACAATTTACCCTCCTTGCATTCATTAATTACAGGCTGACCACAATGCTTACAAGGCATACAAAGAATACAATATGCTTTATATACACAACTAAGGCTGGAGACACTACGAGCTGGGCTTGTGATATTTAGTTGACCCATTTCAGAGTTATTAATTAACTTAGACATGAGACAAATACATAGCTGTGTTGCTGAAGAATGCTCAGTACTTGTTAAAAGTCAATTTTAAATTATTCCTCTAGAGCTTTGTTTATTTCTTACAATGACCTTAAACTGCACTTAAACTACAAGGTATTGCTCTACTGATGCATGTGGGAAGCAGCCAAATATGTACTTCAGCTTTTTCTTTGTTGTATTTCCCTTCCATCATGATTTTGTTTTAAAATGGAACAATTAGAATGGGTGTTTAGGATTTTTCAGCTGGAGTACAAAATTAAATAATAGTTGCCCTGAAGGTCTCACATCAGTTTTAATGCTAGAATTTTTTTTCATTGTGTGCCTTCTGATTGCATTTCAGTTGGCACCGAAATCCTGAGTCTTAAACAAAATGTTATCTAAGCTGTTGTGTGGAAGAATGGGGATTTAATAAAGAAGTCTGGAGCAAGTCTCCTCCTTCTCCCTTCCTCCCTGCCTTCCCAGCCCAGGGCAGGGGTGGCGGGGGCAGCCCTGGTGTGTGCCACTGCCCTCCTTGCAGGTGCAGGATCTGGGATGCAGGATGCACTGGTGGAATGGAGTGGGCTGCACTGGGCAGGGTGGGCTGGTGGACTGGGCCTGGCCCCCTCTCAGCCCAGGGCTGAGCCTGCCTGTCCACAGCGGGATGGGGGTCAAAGCTCTGGCAGCACCCAGCTTCTCTTCCCTGGCTCTAGGATAAACAAAACTTTCCCTAATCCTTTTGCATCAGCCAAATTGTTCATTTTGAACAGCTGCTAAAGTGTATTTTTGCCCAGGCCCCCTCCAGGATGGACCCAAACAATACTGGGGGGCTTCTCTCCTGTCCTTGCTCACACACCCCGATGTGCATGACACCTCTCCCAGCCCAGCAGGACACAAACACAGTGACAAACCCTCCCAGCTGCATATCCAAAGTGAAAAATCTGCTTCTTACTTCCTACCTACATTAATACACTGGAAAAACTGTGTTGGAAAACTCCTGGTCTCCTGCTTCTCCACTCTGCAAAACTTGGATTTTCATGACCTTAGCACCGTTCTGTCAGTGAGGTCAAACACCAGCACCAGACACCAGCCTCTCTCAGCACCTCTGCCAAGGCTGCTCCCCTGGGCAGGAGGGAAGGTGCCAAAAGTGTGTCATTTCAAAGAGTACCTTTCAGCAGGATCCAGCCACATCCATACTGTTTCTCCCAGTGCCCATGGATGGAGTGTGAAAACCTATAAATGCCTACAAACCAGCAATGGAAATCGTAGTGACTGTTATCTGTCCAGGAGCCTCTAACACACACGGAGCAGGAATGATCCCAACAAGCTTTCCAGGTTAATTAACTGAATTACCAGGTTGTCCAAGGGAACAGACAAGCAGCTCTACATGCTCACTGAGGGTTTAGCTAGGTGAATTCCCTCTGCAGGCACCTCTCTTCATACCACCAATGGGGAAGCTGTATTATACCCCTGATTTAGAATACTCAGAGGTAGGTAGGTCATATGGGGAAAGTAAAGTACTATCTCAACTTGCTGAAGGCTCAGGCAGATACCAGGGAAGTAATGAACTGAGCTGCACTTTCTTTTTTTCAAATAAGCCACAAAAAAATTCAGTGCTGATGCTGATATATTTTCTAGCTTTTTCTTCATTCCTTCAATGCACCTTGAAACTCCATAATTCATAGCTGTCCATGTATCTTCATTCCCTCTTCTGAGTTATTCCTTCTAATCTCAGCACGGCTTCTGGATTTTACTTTGATCATCACTGTGAAGTTTAAATCTTCTTTTCTTGCTTAAATTGGAGCTAGATATCACTGCCCGGTTTTCCCCACAAGAAGACACCAGACTTTAAGAGGTATACACATCCTCAGAATTAAGATAGCATACCTTAGAAAAGCACAGTGCTGTCTGGCCACTGAAAGGCAAATAATAGGCAGCATGAAGAGAGGCTGCCCATTTGCAGATAAGGTACACAGATTTGTAGAAATCTGTCTGAAAATAGGCTCTGCTTTGCAGACAAGCTTAAATACCAAACTCTAGCTATCAGCAGTTTTGTTTTCAAAGAGTGTGTTTTCCTTCGGGCCATGGATCTTTGTTATAAACATGCACTACTGTGCTGCTATGCAGCTTAGTACATGGGATTTTCCAATCACTGTCTACATCTTAATGAAAATGAACCTCACTTTCTGCAAATTCATTTGCAGAAAAAAATCCATATAGTTATATCATCTCTTTTTTCTTAAAAGGGAAATCAGTGGGTTTTTTGCTGTGCTGAAGACTGTTTTAGAGAAGCATGGCAGTGACCTAGAGATGATTTTATGTACATTAGAACTCTGGATGTGAGATGCTCTGCTCTCCAGCAGAGGGACTTCCACAGCCCAGCTTGCTTGCAACACTTTCTTCTTTTGTGACAGACATGCTCAGTGCACACGAATCCTGTGTGCGACAGGGACGCCTGAGCCCATCGACAGAATGTAATCCTTTGTTACCCTGAGGTGATGTTGTGAAGAATGATAGGATGCCAGGGAAACTGCATCACAGTGATGCCTGTGACTCCAAATCCTGCTTGCTTTACGCAAGTGAACAGTTTTGTTCACTGTGGGGGTCCCCTGACAGGACTGAGCATATACCACTGCAGGGGCAAACACCTGACCATACTTGGTACAGAAGCCTCAGGCACCAACACAGAGGTTCCAGCAATATGGGAGAGCAGTTATTTATTGGGGCATCTGTGGACCATGATGTTTACTGTACTTTATAAACCTCACATGTGGTTAAATTCTACTCTTCTCTATCCACTTAGATGGCTACAAAAGACTGTTACTTGACTAAAAAAGACTGTTTTCATTCCCACATAAAGGCCAAACACAAATGGACTTTTACTAACTCTAATGTTAGTCAGACATTTCTTATCTCTAAGATATAACTTGCTGTACTTTCCAGAGTATTTTTCCATTCCCTGTAAGCTTTTCATGAACACCGGAGAATCTTTATAGAATGACAGAATCACTTAGGTTATAAAATGCCTTAAGATAATGAAGTCCAACCATTAACACAGCACTGCCAAGTCCACCACTAGACCATGTCCCCTGCCACATCTACACATCTGTTAAATACCTCCAGGGATGGTAGGAGGGACTCAACCACTTCTCTGGGTAGCCTGTTCCATTGCTTGACAACTCTTTCTGTGAAGAAATTTTTCCTAATATAAACACACTGTATCCTAATATGTGTGTCTAAGTGGTATGGCAGTTCACTGACCATTTCTCCTTGGATTATGGGGGCTTCATCCTGCTCCCTGTCCCTGCCTTCCAGTTCAGGGGCCTTGTACCCAGAAAACAGCTGATCTTACTATTGAACACTGAGGCAAAGAAAGCATTAAGTACCTCAGCCTTTTCATCATCCTTTGTCACTATGATTCCTTCCACAGCCAATAAAGGATGGAGATTCTTCTTAGCCTTCCTTTTGTTTCCAATGTATTTACAGAAACATTTTTTATTGTCTTTTATGGCAGCCAACAGATTAAGTTTTAGTTGGGCCTTGGCCCTTCTGATTTTTTCCCTGCATAACCTCATGACATCCTTCTCCTCCTGAGTTGCCTGTCTCTTCTTTCAAACTTCACAAACTCTCCTATTTTCCTGAATTCCAGATAAAACTCTGTTCAGATAGGCAGGTCATCTTCCCCACTGGCTCATCGTTTGGTGCATGAGCATGACCTGCTCCTGCACCTTTAACATTTTCTTCCTTCTTTCCTTTCTTTACAAGGCAATAGGTGATATCTAGAATGCTTCTCTGCTACCTAAACTCCTCTCTTTAGGATATTTATATTAAGAATATTAGGAAATATGGCTATATGCTACTTTTGTAGCTCAAAAGTGTTTCATGCTTCTGCCATACTACACTTCCAAGCTCCCCACCTGACTTCCTCTGCTACTTCCTTAACTCCTTAAACTTTGTCCTTTCACAATCAATAAATTCAGTTCCAAGATAAACTTATGTTTATCTTTCAGTTTAAATTGAGACAATTCAAGATTTCATCCAAGGCTGCTTCCTCCAACCAGTTCTTTCCAAATGCTCTCCCCATTTCCCACAACTAAGGACAGAATGGCAGGCTCTCTGTCTGGCTCAGCATATTGGTAACTGTTCTCTGATACTACCTACAGAATTTTCCATCAGTATTTTTACAGTATTGTCCATCAGAGACCAGCTACATAATTCTCTAATCATAAGCCCTTTCTTTTTATTTATAAGTAATCCCTCTAATGCTTACCATCAATACACCATAAATAAGTTCTGTGAATACTCACTGGTTACTCCTCACAATTCCTACACCAATAAGCAAACAAGAAATAAGAAAATAAGGCATAGGAGATTTAATGTCAATAGTTACATAGTTAGCCAATATTTGATTGGAATATAATATAGGTTTCCTTAGATCAAATCTATTTATTTACTAAACATCCTCATCACTTCATTGAATTATTGTTTTAAAAACAATGGGCTTTGAGAATTCAGTTCCAAAATGTTTTTCCCAAATTAAACATTCTGAAAACCATCAGTTTGGTATCCATGAAGATTTGAGAAAACCAATTCACAGTCATCTGCCCTTCCCAGATCTTGAATCCCTGTATGAATGTCAGCTGCATCCATCTGATCGACAAAGAGGTGGATAATACAATGCATCCTTTTAATCTTTTGGAAAGTCTAACTACTCATTACAATGTGGTTAAGGAAACCAGTATCAATACAATCAATAGCCAGAGCACACGAAAATAGATACCCTGTATGCCACAATCTGTCAGATTGAGGATGGGCTAACAACCCAGCCATTTGAAACACATTTCACCCATCACAGATTATTTGCTCGTTAAGATGGAATAGGTGTTGAAAGAGCACAATCAAAGTAATGTTTTTATCTGCCCTGGAGATATTCGGACTTCTGCCATTCCACTGAAATCAAGGTTAAATCAACACCTTTAAAAATGATGTTATCATAACAAATGGCAACATAATAGATGGACTGTAAGATATTGTCAGCTTGAAAGGAAGACTTAAGGAGAGAAAGGTTGCACTAGTTTTTCTTGTTTTTCACGAAGTCGTGACCATACCATACATTATTCAATTAACAAGATCACCCTCCTACGGTCACTTGAAAATTCCTCTTATCATCTTTGTTCCTTTCTTCTGTATGAATTGAGGTGGATTTTCCCTCCACAGCTTCAGTGAACTCTGGCCGCAGCTTCTAAGAGGCTCATTATCTCTTCTATCACATCAGCTTCTGCTTTCAAGGCTTATTGTTTAGTTCTTAGTACAAACGAGAGACTGAAATCCCTTCAAAACACCCAAGGTGCCTTTCCCACTGAGTAAACAGCAAAGCATCATCTCCGCTGTAAGACCCATTTAATCAAAAATATATATTACATGAACACTGGGACACTGAAAACCTTTGGAAGTGCAATTACCCTAATTTCTTCCTTAGATGAAGGAACACTTGACGTGTTATTTAAATGGGCCGTCACTTTGAATCTCCATTATGGATTTGATTTGCTTATGTACAATATGCTTTAGAATCGTGCATGGTTCTGTCAGGCTTCGTGTCCGGCAGGGCTCAGAAGTAATACAATAGCATCAGTTCATACAGGTTACAGAATGGTAACCTCTATGGACTACCCTGGCCAAATATTACCTTCCTAACTGGCTATCTGGAGTGAGTAAATCAACCTTACTCTTATGGTCTTTACTTTGGCCAAGTTGCTTATAGAAGCAACTGGCCCAGCTACAAACAATGCAAATATGTGATTATTGCAAAGCAGTCCTCAGGGAGTTTCCCACTCAAACCTCACAGACGTTCAATAGGATTTTGGGGACTGATTCCCCGAAAACTCGCCATCTAAATAAGAGTGCCTGTGTGTGTGCATATACATATATGCATGTGCACATAAATACATATATGTTCGTGTGTCCTTGTGCACACATACACCCCCCACGTACGCAGTGATGTGAGGGCCTGCACACACGAGTGACGTGATACCAGAGTGCTTTGACAGAAGGCATTCACATTACGTTTAAGCGAAACCTCTTCTCTCAATTGCTACTCTCAGTTAGTTCTGTCAAACTAATAATACAGGTCTGTGCAACAAAATGTTACAATATCAGTATTAGCATATAAAATAAAGGTAAGTGTAGGTTTCCCGTGTCTTTATTTCTTTTCCATTTTCTCTCTACTGGAGAAACTTGCCAAACCCAAACATTTCTATTTCTTTCTGTGTGGTAGTTTTGTTTCTGATGAGGAAAAAAAAAGTATCTCTGTTTAAGATAAAAGGAGATGTTGCCCCTTTGATTAGTTTTTCTGATTCCTAACAATATACAATAAATATAACTACAGTGGACTATTTAATAGTCCTGTAAGCATTACATGGTCTATAGCTGAAGAGAGGCTAGCTGCCTTAACTAAACAAAATCACTTGCTGTAAGAGCAGTTTTCAGGACAGTGATAAATCACAGTGTAATACAATCATGCATTAAGCTCCAACCAAATGTGAGACTGGCACAAATATTAAAGTATAACTGAGCAGAAGTCAAGTATGTACAAGTCATTGACAAACATTGGTGTAAGTGCTCTAGACAAGACATTTAAAAGAAATTTACATAAAAACATAAATTAAATTTATCAAAGTTTGATAAATTTCAAGACAGTAAAAAAGTACAGAAAACATGAAAAAATAAAAAGCCCAGACAGTTCATACAGTACAGTTTTACTACATTTATATTACAGAATGAAGACAGAAAAAGATATAAGGAATTAAGAGCAAAGAAAATTCTGCTGGCTGTGGCCAGTGGAATTTCATTGCCAATGGGAGATGCGCACACACAGATGCACGCACAAGCACAGAAAATAAAGACAAAAACCCAAAAAAATCATTTACTGTAACAAATGACAGACACAGAGGTGAGAAACATTTGGCATGTTGCAGCACATGGAGTCATTCACGATTGGCTAACGATGGTACCTGGCTCGGCTGAAGGTCACTGGGTTGCCTGAGCGGTGTCACGGAGGGAGGAGGCACACCTGATGTGGATGCAGACCGACCTAATCTGCAGCTTGCTTTAGACTCTGGAAAGGAAGAGAGTAGAAACACCAGTGAACGGGAGGTGGGTTACTGCTGCAGTAAACTGAAACACGCCGGATCCAGGATTCCCTTGAAATGGAGAATCCAGGCTTGGTTACTAGTTAAGATCTCAGGCATTTGACTGAATCATGAACAGAAGTTGAGATCAGAAGAAGAGGGATTAAGACAGAACCCATTCCATGTCCTGGCCTCTCTGCTCTAGTATCTCTGAAGCTGAAGTATAGAGCATAAACCAGTAGACAGACAGGAAGAACATAAAAGAAGCATCCTTGTTGCCTCACCCCCAGTGCCTTTTCTACCCCTCTTATAATACAGCAGTGATTAAGGGAGTTACAGTGGCTTCTGGTTTCATGGACATGGCAGCCCAAAGACTGACTGTGCTGAGGGAAAGCATGAAATGCCAGAAAATGAAAGAGGCAGTGTATGAAGTGTTGAGGATACTGTCACACTTGGGGATTTGGACATACTTGGAAATCTGATGTCAGTGGCAGTAAATTGAGAGACATAATGTAGGAAGAATGGAGACAAATCAAAACACCAGCAGTGGCAAAGTCAGTTACCCAGAATGAAGGAGATAACAGAAGCAGAGGTTACCTTGAGAGAAAACTCCATTTTGGAGAAGAACTGCACGGAAATTACACAGTTATTTAATTTTCCTTCTGCTGTTCTGCAGGAAGGCATTTCTAAGAAGGTTCCCCATTGATTTCCAGTGCAGGTTATTATTGTACATGCTGACATGAGGTGACCATGCAGCTCAGGAGGCCTAGATGAAGGTTTTTTATCTAAACCATGCTGACACCCATGTGCTACCCCAGCGTTCAACACCCCACAACTGTCTTTTCCTGAGAAAAGGGTCTGCCTGTGTCTGCCCAAGAAATTTTTTTGTCCCTGCCTTTCCTTTATGTGGTTGAGGAAACACCTCTCAACCCATGACTTGGCTCAGATCAATGTGTTTATTCTCCTCATGTTTCATAAAACTTCCTCCCAACCCTGCACCTGCTTTTTCTATTCAGTGTGCAAACACTGAGACCAAGAACATTTGCACTCTCCAGACACACTTTGTACAATAACAGACTCTCACTTTTAGCACTGATAGTATTGCTTTACCATGAATAACAAGTAATTATAACACCATACCTCATTAGAATTTAAAGAATTTTTAATTTTTTAAGTAAGGTTCAAAGAATTCCTCCTATTCAATTTCATGTTTTCAAGAACAGAGGAAGGACCTATGCCTCGTGCAATCCTGGTTTAGCAAATTTGTCTCTGAAGCACATATTTTCTCACATGTCTTTTTCTTATGCCTGTCTGAAATTTCTCCTGCCTCATTTACACTGCTGCCTTGCCTATGTTTGTTCACACTAATATCTCTATGTCCTATGCGGATCTCCAGTATCATCAGTAGCCACTGGCTGGGCCATTGTTTGAAAGGAAGAAGATGTCTATCACCAGCACACCCTTAAGGTCACTTGGCACACCTTGGAAACTTAAGGACAGCTGGCACATTACTCCACATACCAGCAACATGCTGAAAGGGGTTCTTCCAATCTCACTGATAATTTCTCATTGTCACCTTAAATGCTTATTTTCCTCAGACATTTCAGAATTCAACAGGGTGTGGAGAAGAGCTATCCACTTATGCCAGAGCACTTAAACCAATGAAAACATCTGTATGGGTGAATATTCATCAACTAAATATTAATAGGTTGGTTACCATCCAGCTGGCTGAGCAGCAAAAATATTTATGCTGTTCGACGAATGCATTATTCAATCCACTCACTCCTAGTCAGTCTGCAAACATCCCACGAGTCAACACAGCAATAGGCACAGAAAGGAGCAGACTGGTCTCGTCTGTAACCTTGCCTTTTGTACATAATCTGTTGGTTTGCTTTTTTTGGACTTGGGCAGTTACTCTGAAGGTTGATTAGATTTGTTTTTGTTCTGATTTCACACTGTCTGGGTGCCAGATTTCTGACCGTTCTTTTCAGTAACATATATTAAAAAAAATGGATCTCATTATTATATCTCATCTCTCATCTCCTGGAATTTTGCTGGGGTTTCAGGGAGGACAAGAATTGGGTCTTTTTTCAGTTGTTTTTCTGTACTGCTAAATAGAGATTCTTTTTCTGCTGTGACAAGCAGAATCAGACACCCAGCACATAAAAAACTCCAAGGCACTGTCTGCCTATGCTTCTGAATTATTTTCTTTGCTTCAGGAAAGCAGGGAGAAGTGTCATAATTTCCAATTTGGACCTATGTGCAACAACAAGAGATTACCATTTTCTTGCCAAAGAGACTCCTTTCATCTGGCATCAAAGAAATAAAACCTATCACACAGATGAAGTATAACTTCCTTTATCTCCCTCTAATATATGTTATAGTATTAAGCAAACTATTGTGATTTCCATGGTGACTCTCACCAAAAGGTGTTTCAGAGGTGGCTTCATCTAGCTTTTATTTTTTTTTAAAAGTTCAGAAGTTGGGTAGTCAGAGGAATTTTTTTAATATCAATATTGGCAATATTTTTAGACCAAAGAAATACTATATTCTACTGTAGTTAGTGGTCTGAGTAACATCTTCACACTGCACACTACTGGGAGAAAAAAACCAATACATAAATTGTTGCATAAGTGATGCAACACAACTCACTGCTCTGTATTCTGCAGCATGTTATTTTTCAGCTATGGGCAGCCGTTTACTGTATTGGGGCTACCTGGGTTTTGATCACTTCTAAGTAATGGTCACTTCAAATAAATACTTCTGCTTCGGGCTATCTAAAAACTAGCAAGAATTCTTCTTACATACATAAGAACTTTGGTGGTATTATTGTGCACAACTTCAAGTGACGCATCTCTCACGCTGTGACACAATAGGAAAAATGCACTGTTCACCTCTGGGAGCCAGGTGCAGAGGCAGTGGAGTGCTAGTAGAGGATGGTGGGCTACTGTGCCTCAGTCTCCTATTATGTCACCCACAGTAGCCACAACACTCCCAACGTGCCAGTGGCTGGGACCACAGGAACCTCACGTGAGGCAACCCCACACATGTAGTCAGTGCAGTGGGACGAGCTTTACTGCACTCTCAGGTTTAAACTGAGTCCCAGCAGCGCCAGTAGGATGGACATAAGCAAGTGGACACATCCAAAGGGCAGCATTAAGGATGAGAATTTTAGGAGAGACTCTCTAACGCAGAAATACAGGCTTTCCAGTCACAGATAGGATTGCCTTAAAGTTGTGTTCTTAATCATGTATTTAAGCACTCACATAAATGGCCTGTTTTCCAAAAGTGCAAGTACTGTCATCATTACTAAAGATGTAGAGGCTTGGCTGGCTACATTTGAGACAGGGGGTGTTGTAGGATTTTCCTCAACAAAGCACAGTGCTGAAATGCGACAAGATTTATGGAAATATTTTCAATAATTTTAATACCAATGTGCTATGGTTTTCTATATTCTCCAGAAGTACAACAACTCTGCATGATTTTTATTTTTGGATCTTAATGGGAAGAGTTCATTTTCATCCAAGGAAGCCTTCATTCTGCCTATCCTAATCTTAATTCAAAAAAATACTCTGGCTGTCACTTACATTGGAGAAGCTTCTTATCCTGTCACAGTCTCTTCTTTGCACATGAAAAGAGAAATATTGCTTATTTGCTACAGCTGCCAAGAAATGCGTTTTGAATTAAACAAGGCGATGTGACAGGCTGAGAGCAATCACATGCTAAAAAAAAGAAAAAAAAAAAGAAGAAAAAGAAAACATGCATACTGGAAAAATGAATCACAATATTATCTTCATACTGGCCTAGCCATGTTGGTTTTCTAAAAAGAGATGAGTAAGCTGAAACATTATTTTAAATTAAGAAGCATTATGGTGGAATAAACTACATAGTATCCTGTTACTTTAAAAAAAAAAAGTATTCAGGACTTCACCTGCAGAAGCCAATTAGTGCTGAAATAGCACAGCAGCACATCAAACTGAAATGTTTTCACAAAGGGAGCTCTGAACCTGTGGACCTCAGTGTTACCAGATATATCCATAGGTCAAAAGCTTAGCAAGTCTCAAAACCAAGTCACGTAATGAGTAAAACCATGCCTGAAAGGAACCTTCTATATAAGTTTTGAGGATACTTTGCCCAGAGGGAAAAGCTATTAGTGGAATATACTTTGTATCCTGAGTATGAGTGTTTATTTTCTTTGTAAAGTTTTTGTTGTAGGATTTGGCTGTGTGTGTTTGGTATTTCCTGGCTGCTTTGTAACACAAGTAAGTGTTGGGCATTTTTGTTCAGGTTTTTTATGTGTGTTTTTGTCACATGTAGATAACAGTTTTACTCCAGTCAGGATCCATGTGATTCCACAGCCTGGAGGTCACACACCTGGATTGTGGGCATTGGCTAGACGCCCTCAGTGTACAATTCCCAGTACTACTCCTTTTATTTTAGGTGACAGGCACTGCTTGGGAAGAGTTGTGTGCAGAGAACACGAATGACCATCGCAGGCAAGGTCTGGACCTCACCAAGCAGGAGCACAGTGATACTCTCATATTGCAGGTAAGGAGAAAATTTAGGGTTGGTGGGAGCACTCAGTCATCTCTGCATGAAGCAGACCTAACTGGAATGAACTGGTATTTTGCTGCTACTCCCTTCCTGTACCTATGGATGCAACTTGCACCTTGGCTTCCCAGGCATTGCTCCACTCCCAAAGAGCTGAACTTAAATATTCATTACTTTTGCAAACCCAAAATGATAGCCAGTAATTCCAATGAAGGGTGGGCATTTACTCCCTTCCTGATTATCTACAGTGCTTTCAGGTGGGATACTAATGGCTGGCTGAGTGACAAGCTGGTGGTGCTTCAAAAACAGGACACAATAGAGTATCTGAGGTTTAAAAGGCAAAGCAGTGCCTGTCTCCAGCAGCAGGTGGCAATGTAAAATGCTTCATGGTTGCAGTCAGGAAAAAAGCAGTAACGTTCCAGAAAATACTCTTCAATTCTCCTGGAGTGAAACTGAACAACTTTCTGTTTTACAGATTCCATTTGGCTGTTCACTACAATTGCACTGAATTTCCTAAATGTCAGCATGCCCCCAAATCACACTGCTTTCCATGAGAAATGATAGGATGCCAAGAAACAGAAAGTGGCCTTGACAAATGATGTCACAGCGCAATCAGGCACAATGATACCTGTGTGCAGCTGACAGTCCAGGCTCTTTGAACAAAATGGACAGAAAGTTCAAGATTCTGTTTGGAGAGGGCTCATTCTCCCTCTTATCTTACTAGCAGTTTCAGAGATGGGGAGAACCTACAAAAAATCAGTATTGCCACTCAGGGATTTGTTCAGGCCACCCCAATTCCCAGTTCATCTGTGCCTCAGCAAAGCTGCCTGATGAGCAGACTTGAGAAGTCCTTTCACACTTTCTGCTTTACAGTGGAGTAATTCAACCCCATTTTCTTTAATTTATTCCAACACTGCCCCAATAAATGCCTGTACCAGTGTGAACTAGGAGGCAGGCAGCAAACTGTGGTATTTCAAGGACATGTCTGCACAAAAAAAAAAAAAAAAGTAGCCTTTTTTTCTGTTATCTATGATGTTGGAAAGAGAGCAACAGCAATGACGACTGTACTGGGGCCTACCTTGATTTTTTACGGTCCTGTGGTAAATCTAAGCTCTAATTCCTAGTGCAGAATTACTTTATCTCCTTGACTCCAAAACGCATTTGTATTCATACAGATGTATTAAATCTCTCTTCTTGCATTCTGTTACAGTTCTAATTTAATTGCAGAGAATGAACTGTTACAGCTCATGTACAAGTTCACTGAGGAGAACTGTGTACACTTTGAATGCAATGCCCCACCGATTAAAGGTAAAACATGTTGCTCAGGCAACAGCGAGAGACACAGGGGAAAAATATTCAGGGCAGATGAGAGGCAATATTCATCAAATGAAATAGCATAAAACTGCAGGGAAACAAAAGTCATAATCAGCTTTCAGATTTTAATCATAAAAAGGAGTCAAAATTCAGCCAAGAAAATATATTTTTTTCTCTGACAGTCCTAGCAATGTAAGACAAAGTCACAGTTAACTAAATCAAGGCATGATTCAACAACTATTATAGTTTTCTGATGCCAAATGAAGGCCAAGGCCAACATGTTTTGTCTGTTTTTGGAGATCAACCAACTCTTTGAAATAAAACTGCTGCAGAAAGGTTGGACAGCAGTGTAATATTTTGCTAAGAACTTACTCTTTAATTTTAACTTCTTTACTACTCTGCTCCATACTGTCATCTTGTAGAACTGAGAAGGTTGTTACACACCTTTGGTCTAATTATCAGATGTCCCAATACTTTGATGTGGTAGCTTTTAAACCCACCCTTCTACCTGCATTAGCACAGACTCTCTAATACACTGGGAACAGAATTTTTACCAAAAGCTATGAGCTAATCTGGAAAATTCCTACCTACCAGAAGTCTTTTTGAGAACAGACAAGTAAGAAAATGACAGTAATATCCAAATAACCTGTGCTAGAGTCATAAGATTAGCAGAAAAGTCACATTTGCTGCCCCAGGAAGGATTATCTGCAGGGTCTGTAGCAAGAAAAGCTGGACTACATGATTGCTGCAAATGATATGTCACATCAGCAAAGACTATTCAAGTTATACACTGAGTTTCAGGTGTCATTTTCAACGATTCAGAGACAATGTGAGTCCCATTATCCCGCAGGGAAGCGATGCTCTGGGTGAGGCGTGAGCATCTCTGCTGGCTCAGCAGTTTAAAGACTCATCTCTGCCACTCACTGCCCAGCAGATCCCTCTTGCAGGAATGATTTCTTGTTTGAGTAGCTCATTCGTGCTCTTACGCTTACTGAACATTGACCATGAGGCTGCAGTACTATATATGCCAACTGTTTTTAAAGTGGATATTTTTCCCAATCCAAGTAATAAGCAGTGAAGTTACTCTTTTATGAGAGCTGTCAAATCTCAAAAGTAACAATGTGGTACTCATGCAAGAGCCATAGATATCTGTTTATAGATGTTCATTCACGCATCAGTTCTGTTTGTCTTGTCAATTTATAAACAAGGCTGCATCATAATGCCATGGTTTATGGCAATTTACTATTTAATATATATAAAATTTTGATTAATAAAATGGATAGGTGTGAATTTGAGACTTCTGAAACCCATAGTCACTTTTCTAGAAATTTCTTGTACCAGCATAAGTCAAAGGTTGCCTGTGTCCAGTCACTGTGCCCATCACTAAGACAGCCTTGCTTCTGCATAGTGTATTTCTGTTACTCTCTGTGATACCTGAATTTACAAACTTCTTTCTGAGGTGCCGTCCTGGGGTGACTTTGTCATAGTGTCCCCTTTCAATGTCACGTGGAATTCCTTACTTCTTTCAAAATAGATGAACTGCATGTTTACGTGCTTGTATTACCTGCCACCATCCCAATCTGTTCCAGCACAGAGCACAGGCAGACAGCACAAGGCTCACTAGTACAGCAGTCAATGGGCAGGGCAGATCCTAGAAGATAGTTGGAAGTCTAAAGAATCTGGATACTTATCTACATCTGTGTATCTTTAGAGATCCTCCATCTCACAGGGAGATTCATTTGATCTTCCTGGCTCTGCTACGTGACTTACCTGAGCTGTTGCTTCCAGCCAACATGGTTGGGCTGACAGAGGATCTCCCCAGCCTGCTGGATACCACAGGCGGGCCCGGCGTTCCATCCCATTCCTGAGCTTTCCCTGGCTCCCTAGAGGAAGTTGTCCCATGATATCCTCTCTCTTTGTTTTCCAGCTTTGGTAGTGGTTCAGTGCTGTGACTTCTGATCTTCAGCTCATCTAGTGGTTCTATGAAATACACAAGTGAACATTTTGTTACAGTGTCTGCTAATCATCCACATCACATAACAGTCTTTTGCACAATACTCCATATATACCAATCATAAATCTTTTAAGAACAATTTATAGCATTATTTTACCATCTAGGCCAAAACCCAGTAGTTTACGTAGGTTTCAATACAGTTTTTAATTATTAAAACCATACACCATGCAGCAGATGGATAAAATGTAACTTTTCTCTTGCAACTTTTATATGCCATGAAAATAATTTTGAAAATAGTACCCTACCAAAATGTGGTTTATTAAAAATTTATAGAAATACTTGGATTCTTTTCAGCTGTCATTTGTTTGGGAACAAGTTCTTCTTCAGGCACTTTCTAAGGAAGCTCTCTCCTAAGGCAATACTCTGCAAGCTACATATCTGTATTCCTTGGAAGCTCTAACAAAAGCACACAACCCACAAAACAAAAGACCAAAAATCCATTTTGGATGCGCCCAGCTCCATAACCTAGGAAATGAAATTTCACTTGGTTGGAAAATCCTTGGAGTCAGAAAATTACTTTCTGCTGCAACTCCATGAGTTAATATAAAAAGGAGAAATTCAAAACACAACAGAATGATTTTTCCAATGAAGCAGTGATGTCTGCTTTCTTCATGGCTGGTGATTTTCTGTTCTCTTCTCAAGACCCTAATTCTTTTCTTGCACATTGAGCAATACAGGAGGATCAGTTCATTCCTGTTCTTTAACTTCTGTAGCTGTTAAAGATTCACATGGAAAACTAGATACAGAAGAAACATTAGATTGTTCTGTACTTGTAAGAGCTAAGTACTGCGCTAGTCAGTTATTCAAAGTTTGCCATTTACCTCTTTTTGAAAAAAAAAAACAAAACCCTGAGATTTGAATTTTATACTTTGTATTTAAACCCACAGACATCCTTACATGATACTCTCATGTAAGGATGCAAGTTCTAGTCACACCGGTTTATTAATCAACCCCCTGATGTACCTTTAATTTCTGTATGTATCTAATTTCTGTATGTATCTACAGGCTTGGAATCCATATTTGATAGAGACAACAATCTTCCCTTGAGCCCTATCTCAAAAACTTTTTGTTGCTACAAGGGACATGAGAAGATTTGAGAGAGCCAAGCATGGAGAAAATGCCAGAAGCAACTCACAGGCAGGAGATGCCAACAGCTCCCCAGGGGACCTGTGCCAAATGGAAGTGGCCTGGCTGCACAGGACTGTCAGTCGGAGCAGCCACTTCCTCTCCCGGATATCCCCCTGGCCAGGAACTAGGACTATCCAACAGGAATTTCCACTCTGATGATACAGTCCAGAAAAAGAACCACATTCAAACCGCTTTGATTTGCCAGTGGCTCAAAACTCCCCACACTGCTGCCCATGCTACTGCAAACAGTGAAAGATGTACTACCGGATATCTGTAGTAGGTAGAGACCCCACTTGTGCCCAACAGGGACAAAATCTCATGTTGTTTTGGGTTCTCTGACCTTCCAGTCTGCAGATGAACTTAATGAGTAACAACACAGTCAGCCTGGAGTTTCCTCAATGAACGTGAATGACTACTGGTTAACAGTAAAAATTAATGTTAAGGATATCTTACCACAACCTTCAAGTAGTAACACTTCATGAGAAAATGATCAAACAACCCCAGTTTAGGAATCATAAATAAAATTCAGAGACACTTCATGTGACAAAGACCTTCAAAAATCAAACCTCTTCCATGAACTTCTAGGTCACTTACCTACTTTAATGTATGCAAAAAGACACTGCAACGAAAATCCGAACTGTTTGTTTTTCCTAGTTGGTAACCCCAGTAGGGTACAAGGTTGAATAACAGTCTGTATCAATATAACATGACATCTGCCTTTCAGGGACCTTTGCTACGAGATGTCTGTAACACAGCTCTGCCTGTGACTGCATAGAGAGACTTTCTAATACAAAGAGCTGTGCAAAGAGATGGAGAGCCCAAATTATTACTAGATTTGAACTGTTTCAGTTATCAACAAAAAGGCTCTTATATTTTTTTCTGAGCATTGAGCTATCAAAAATAGCAATGTACTTTTTCATGTAACAGAGACATACAGTTATATCTGATTTTTTTCTTTATACCAAAACCATTCACTTTTTTAAGCTACTACTTGTCTGGGAAAGGAAGGCTATGAACAAAGTTTCAAAATTCTTTGGATATGCACACAAATCTCTTTTCCACCAATACAGGATGCTGTCTAGATTGCAGCTTATTCTTTTCAGCAAAACAAAGAGAAAGAAAAAAAGACAAGAATATGTTTTTTAAAAGTCAGAATTGGGCCCTGCAAATACCCTAACAACTTAGTGCATCATTCAATAGAGTTAATTTACTGTGTAATTCAGCTGCTCCTGGAAATGCTGTGATTACATTAGTGTAAACCTTCTCTGTGTGTGCCCCACTGACACTACTTGAACATCACCCTTTGAAATGTCACCCACTCATGTAGTCAGCCCTTGTTACAGTGGCAATGCTCTGGCTGAGTGCAGAGCTAAGGATTTATCCACTTCAGTTTATTTAACAGAGACGCATTTGTACTTGTTGCCTGATAAAAATGATTTGTGCATTCTTAGTTTTATTATCAGCTGAATCAAAGCACAGCATTTCCCTGCAACCAGCTGGAAACTATGGAAATATTTAGACTAAATAAAGATTTGGTTTATGGTCTTGTTCTTCATAAGGTGTAGAAAATCAGTTTTCAGCTGGCTGTCTAGACTTTGTAAATTTACATTCCACTATCCTTTCTTGGGGATTTTCAGTTCACAGTTTATCTGAAAACTAATATTTCCTAAAAATGAAAAGCAGATTGAATCAGTTTATAATGTTGTGTAACCCATCACAGAGCCTGAATCATTATTATTTGGTGATCACTATCAGTAACATTGATACACAGACAGTAAAACAACATGTCAATTTTTTATATAGTTTTCTGTAATATTTCTTTCCTGCTTGCTAGTGAATACATAAAAAAAATGAAAAAAAATTATTACCTCACTTTGACTCAAATATTTTGGGGACGACTTTATAATAATTTCAGCTTCCTTAATAAATGTCAATGGGAATAATATTCAAATTCAATAAAAAAAAAAATAAATCACTTTGCTAGTTCTTGCTTGACTGAAAGAGCACCTCAATTCTGATGCGCCCAGGACAGCTCCAGAAATGCAGAGAGCTCCCCTCCCAGGTCTCAGCCCATTACTGATGCATTTGCTGACTGTCCCATCCATCACTTGGATGATTTTATACTGTCAATAACTACCTGCTGCAAATGTACCTCCATGGAGCAAGCTCAGTGGCACAAATTATGGTGTCTCATAGCAGCATATTCACTGCTCCACCTTTTTGCTCCTACAGCCTGACACACAAGACATGGACAGAAGGCAGAGCACAAGTGTAGCTGATGGCTATAGTTACCTATAGGGTGGTGACCTTATCATGGACTGAAAAACAAACCAGTAGAGTTTCAGTGCAGTGACCTTTTATAACAGCTACAGCAGGATTTAAATGGCCAATTTATTCACATTGATCCATACTGAAAACACAAACTCTTACCAGTCAGATATATACATGTACACATAGACACAGTGCTGAAAGGTAACAGTAGCTGCTGCACAGCTCTTTTCTCATTTTTCATTTCAGAAGCACAGAAACACAGATGGGATCTAGGTTACCTAGTGCTGTTATAAGCCTTAATTTGGAGTTAGGAACTACCAAAGCTCAGTATTATGCTGGGAGCTCACTGAATTATATGATGGCCACCGGCAAATCTTTTCACAGTCAAGTGCTATATTTTGAAAGCTGAGATTATTATGGAAAGCATCTTTATTGTTCAATACTTCTTCCACCAAAATGGTACATAAAAATGTAAATTTCAAGAAATAATTCACTTCTTTAAATATTTATGGACACAGTTGGTTAAACTACCATAAAGGCATTCAAATGTTTCAAGCACTTCCAGCTGTCATTGTATTTCATTTTTCAAGGATATGCTTTTTTCTTATTTATTTCACCTGAATCTCAGGCTTTTCCATTTAAAGAATAAGATGGTGGCTAAAATCTCCGATGGAGTACATATTTTACAAATAATTGGCATGTAAAATTTCCTCTCTATGACATGTCCTCGAATTGCTGCATACTAGGCAAGGCTGGCACGTGAGCTGTGGTACCAGAAAACTTGGAAATGCTGAAGAAAGTGAGAAACAAACTGAGCCAGTTGTAACTTGGACCAAAGAAAACTGTAATTACAACTATAGAAAACATCTTACCTAAAAAGCTATCATTCAAATGAGTGTAAATCTGTGGCCAGTCTGCCACTGATCTTAAACACAAATTAATTTCAGGTCCAGGTGGCTTCTTAGTGCAATGCTAAGTGATAAATTTCAGAACCTTTATCACTGCTTGGGGTTTTGGAGGAAGAAAGAAAAGCAATTGTCTTAAGGAACTTAAATTGAGGGTTGCTCTCTGCCATCTCTCTCAGCTGTGAGCTGAAATGTATAAGGTAATCCATACATTAATAATTTATTCCTTTTTTTTCCTGCGTGTTTGTTACAAACCTAAATAAATAATACATCACTCTAAGCAGAACTTGCATATTGGGGGAATTAAACAGTACTACTCACAGGGTCTAAAATTCAGCATATACATACAGGTGTAAAGCAAAGTAAGTAATTTTGGGTGGAGTTTAGATGAGTCAGAACTCCTGATCTCCTCCAGCCTCGACATGTCAGACCTCACCTCATCCAGCCACAATGGACCTGGCTGAAGGAGCAGGAGCACAGAGAATCCCCAAGGGCACACGTGGCCATCAGGAGGGGTGGAGATGTAGGATTAGCCTGCAGCCAGCATGTGTGATCATCAGAGCTCCCTGAGTCATGTCCCAGGCTGCAGTGCCTACCCTTGTACCTGGGGCAGGGCTGCTGAGCTGTGAGCTGTGTCTAACCTGGGGTCCTGACCAGGGGAATGGCTGGGCACAGCTCCACAAGTGTCCCTTCTGACACTGCCAGCATGACAGTAGCCTGCACCCGTCTGACTGACCACTGCCACAGACACTGGACATAGAGCAATACTCAGCCCTTGAGAGAATCCCAGTTTCTTCTTTCTGCACACCTGGGCTTTTTATTTACCTTTATTGCACAGTTAAAAATTAGAGCTGTCTTTGAATGGATTTCTTGATGTGTGGTGCTTTGTCTGATCTGCACAGCTGTAAATTTATCCTAACCTCTCCCAAAGAAAAATAATCGGCTATTAATGCTGCATGCAAGAAACATGGATAATGTTCCCTGCTTAAGCCATTAGAAAAAAAAAAAAGAGTATATTACACTGTCAGTGAAACTCATATCCTGATCTTTATTAACTATGGTGGTTTGTCTATTCTGACTTCATCCGCTTGCTAATTAAGCAGAAGTTTGCTTTGCATATCAATTTTTAATACCCCTTTTTTACAGTTAAGTGAGAGTTGCAGCAGCCAGCTTGTTCAATTAAAAGCAGCTCTGACCTAGTTCCATGCAAAATCAATATAAAGCCTGTAAGAGTCTCACAAACCATCTAACATTTAAGAAGACACGGCTGAAATGCTTCTCGGCGTTCACGGAGCACATGTTTCTGTGAGCAGTGTAGGGTTTGTTTTGTTTTATCCAGCAGAGATCACATCTGTCTGCTGCAGACAGCAAAGGGAGGGGAAGAAGGATTGCTGAAGAAATGCATTTAGGTGATTTTCTGTGGCTTTCTCAAACCTGCTAAGTGTGCAATCTTGGCTAGGAAAACAAGACAGGAAAAGAAAATGCCACAATGCAATTAACCAAAGACTAATGAAAGAAAGGATAGATTTATACCAAAAGATCAATCAAGGCTTTGGAATAAAAATATTCAATGAAAGTTCTGTTACAATCTGGTTGAAAAAACAGAAGAGAATTCTTTACGTTTCAAAAGACTCCAGCTGGCACCATTAGTCACTTAAAGATGAAGTTTTAAAAATTCTGCATGGTAAGACATACATTCAACATTGTTTGATGTCCTATTGTAAGAGGAAAAATTCTCTTTTATACTGATTGAAATAAGGGAAAACATAGTTTTAGTATTGTTTAAAAAGAGCTATTTTCCGTCCCTGGAAGTGTTCAGAGAATGTGTGGATGTCACTTGAGGACATGGTTTAATGGTGAAAATGGTGGCAGTGCTGGGTTGACAGTTGGACTTGAGGATCTTAGAGGTCTTTTCCAATCCTAACAATTCTAAGTTTCTGTGACTGATCCAAGATGATCAAATACATTTTACAAACATATTACAGAAGTGATGGCAATATAATACATCCTGTTTCCAATGGGGCCATCATTATTCCTTAATGATTTCTTCTAATATGATTCTTGATCTTTCAAGTGTGCCTATTCTGCTGCAAATCACCCCACAGCCTCATCATCTGACTGAAAAATCCACATCTGGAAGATATGTACTGTACAGATGTGCTACTAAAATGAATAAAAGCGATGTCCTGGGACACTCAAAATTAAATCAAACATTAACCAAACATTAAAATTTTGACAAGGATGGCACTCTATTGGCACTCTACAAACAAGTTTTCTATTTAACTCAGACCAGTCACCATTACATAATTAAGCAGAATACTTTATTCTCTGCTTTCACTGCACTTTTTATTTTATTTTCCTTCAGAGCTGGGAATCCTAGAAATTGGTAACTTGCACTTAGAAGAACCTCATCACAAGCCGGTGTCCTCCAGTGCCTGTTTGGGCAAAAGCCTAATTACAGGAAGTAAAAGGGAATTCTGCCATTGACTTCAACAGAGGAAGGGTTTTCCTTCCAGCAGTTATTACTAGAGGCTAGCCAGCCATGCTGATTCACATGAATGTACAGCACAGCTGATCCTGGTGAGCTGAAAACATTTCTTACCTAGTTTGTACATCCAGATCTCCTGCTGATTATCCAGGCTGCCCTTTCAGTCAAGCACCTAAATTTGTGCACATATATTTCAGATCCATAGGTGGGTGAGAACATGGTCTGTGACTGTCTGAAGCAAATAGGATTTAAGTAGGATAAGAAGGAAGAGGACTAGTTTGAAAAGTCTGAATGTGGCAGTCTTGTGAAACTTTGGTATCTCTGACATGAGCCTTGGACTACTTAGCAACACGTGTATGCACACAAGAACATACTGCCACCCTAAACTCCACACTGATCGAAGAAAACAGTGTTAGATAAACCATGCAATGAAACTGGAAGTCAGTGACTGCAAAAAGTTGCCCAACTGTTACTAGGCATTCAATCTGAAGAAAAGATGGTGCCCATTCTTTCTTAAAGGCTTTACGTCTCAGCCCTGTCCACTGCATGTTCATTCTGTTATTCAGGTTCTTAAAATACACCCTTCATGTTTGGCTGAGGACATGATGGTTTGATAGGTCCTGCACATGTCCTAGCACGGTATGGCAAGAAATGAGAGGGTAAGAATGAGCCGAAAGAGCTAAAGTATATAGACACTTCAAGAAAAATGTTCTCGTGGAAAGTTCATGACCTTATGTTTCAAAGCTTCAGTTCAGAAACATCCATCTTTCATAGTAGTCCTGACTATATTAAACTTGTCAACATTTTTTTGTCAAGTTTTCTGCGGAAAAACAGCCCTTGAACTATTTCAGCAGTTTGAACATATGGTTTTTCTGCTGTTTGACCACTTTCATTTCTTCTAAATTGTATGTCTTCCTCCAGATTCAGTAGTAAATGTTAGAAAATTCAAAGATAGTTGTGAAAACTGGAGACAGAAACCCTCACTTTCATATGTTCACATAAAAAAATCAATTACAAAGTTGGTGTGAAAATGAATTCTTTCCTGACTATTTTATCTATTTTTTAACTACTTTTTTTTTTTAAAAAAAATGTATTAATGCATTTCTCTTTATTGGCTTCATTAATGAATTAGAAAATTTGCCTTTCATTATTGGAACACACATCCCATTTGTACAGCTCCCCTTCTACCACAACACATTACCTGTAAAAGAGAATCCTGACGTTGTCTCAACACTGGCCTCAGCTGAATTCTGCTCTCTGTTTTACAGAGCCAGACACAAGCACACGAACTTTTCTGTGCAGCCTCTGTGCCAAGCCTGGCTGGGTCAGAGTCCCAGGCACTTTTTACTCTGTGAGTTAAAGCTCAGGGTTCCTTCCAGTCACAGAATAAAATCTCTATGTCATTCTGGCTTTCTATGCCTTTTAACAAGTTAATTATTTTAGGCCCTCCCCACTTTCTAATTAGAGGTCTCATTTTGTGAACTGGTTTTACTCTTGCTAGCAAAGCAACTGTGAAGCTATGCCAGCACAGACTTCCGATCCTGAGGAAATAAGCAGAATTGCAGATGGCCTTGTACAGCTCTGGCTGATGCCTGTGCTTGTAAGGCCTTACTATTACTGCCTTCACAAGTGAGCAGAGCAGCTTGTGTGGCTGGCACAAGGGTCTCTGTATGTGTTACAGTACACACAAACTACATACAAATTACACAAATACTGCCAGAGCAGTAAAATAGCTATAGATTTCCTGAAGGGAGGTACTTTTTGAATCACGAATTCAAAGACAAAAATAAAGTAATTGCTATCTCCAGTAAAATTAAACACACAGCTTCTTTCTTTCAGATGAGTAGTTACAAGAACAATAGTTCTCCTTACTCATTCTTAAATGCCAGATAAAGTGCTAATTGCATGTTACTGTTTTAACAATAAAATAATTATTAGGGATGGATAATTCTGTTCAGAGGAGTAAAAGGAATGTGAACCTTCACATCAAATCGAATGTAAAGGAACCTAATTTTTTAATATGCATGATTATCCTGACAATTATTTCCTCAACATTCCTGTACTTTTCACCTTATCTATACCTTGCACGTTTGTACACCCCAGTAATTTCATGGTTTGATGTTTGAATCATTTACATGTATAACCCAAATAAAGCTATTTTTAACTCTTTGATTTTCTTGTTACTGATGAAGTCCTGGAAGGTTTAGAGAAACTTAAGGAGAAACATATCCACCTTTTCTCCGTTAAGAGTCTAAGACTGGTCTAAGACTCTTTTTCAGAATATTATCTCTTCTTCCAGGCAACTAGCGAAAGAAAAAGAGGAAATGGCCTCAAGCTACACCAGGGAAGGTTCAGGTTGCACATCAGGAATAATTTCTTCATTGAAAGAGTTGTCAAGAACTTGAACAGACTGCCCAGGGAAGTGATGGAACCATCATTCCTGAAAGGGTTCAAGAAATGACTGGACATGACACTTAGTGCTGGTTTGGTCAAAACTTAGTGCTGTTTGGTCAAAGGTTGAACTCAATGATCCTAAAGGTCTTTTCCAACCTTAATGATTCTATTGGCAGATTAGAAAATGCACTGACAAAAATGTGGAGCATATCATGTGCTCATTCAGTCACTCTGTATTATTCACTGCTACATTCAAGAAACCTAAGTGCAGAGTGGTTCTGCAAGGAACAGCAGCCTAAGACAAGGAGAGGATCCCTCTTGCCATAATTTATAATTGGATCCCTTAATGTATATCTTATCTCATACTTCAAGGACTTTTGGATTGGGTTTTTAATGATGGGGTTTAAAAATTGAGCTTGCTCAGCCAGGAATCAAATCAGTCATGCCAGACAAAGTATGTTCTTTAAAAACGGAAATATCGACTACTTAGCCCAAGAAATTGCCAGTGTTTGTTACGTGGATCAGTAAGATAAAGGCATTTTAAGAAATATCAAGAGGAGAAATAGCATTCAGAAATATTGGAGGTTTTTGGAATGGAAGGAAGAAGCCTTGTTCTTTCCTTTATTCCCCTCAAAGAACTCAAGAGGTTCTACAGCTATAGCTGTGTCACTGTAAGTGCAGATAAGGCATTAATTAAACTCCATCTCTTGTAAAGATGCAATGACAGCAGCTCAAGAGACCATTGAATCAGGTTTTAGATCATAAGATTGCAAAACTGTTTCATTTAACAGTGATCTCAAGCAGCTCCTCTAGATATGATGTAGCTATTCCAGTTCCCAGAGAAAAAAACTGTGAGTTTTGTTTGCAAAATTTTTTTTTTCCTCTCATTAATAATTTTGGGGAAATTGTTTTGTTCTGCTGTGTTTGAAACCTGCACCATCCTAAAGTTCACAGTCCTTATTTTGGATGATGAGGTCTGTGGGATTTTGATTAATTTTCTTAAACAACACTGTGATCTCCTTCCCTGTGATTCAGTTTAAGCAAAGAAACTTAAGTACTATCTCTATATACCTATCCGTGGAACATGTCAAATGGGGTTCAAAGTGCTGTATGAACATGGAGCTTCTTAAAAACAAACAAAGGCCTTTCTACCAATAATCTCTGGTTTTACTTTCAAGACTTAACAAACGAAAATTCACTTGAATCCTAATGCAAAGAAAATCTGACTCTTAATTAAGAAAAAGATGCATTCCAGGGTACAGTATTCGGTTATAAAGACAAGTTCTAAAAGACTGAGCAGCTTGTCCTCTCAAACCACTGGCACTGCCATCCTGGCCGTGCTTCATCCAGGGCATCTGCACCAACTTCCTGAGTGGAAGCTACATAAATAACCCTGCACCATTCTATTAAATCAAAGTAATTCCATTCCTATCCTCTTTTTTTATCCCCATATTTCTTTCACAACAGGAGGATTTGATACCCTACACTGACACCACCTCCCCTAAAAAAAAAACATAGTGGGAAAATTTAAGAAATTGTATTTAGCAGGGTTTTTTTGAAGTTAATATATGCTTATGGCAAACATCACCACATTAAGCATTTCTTACCATTAAGGCTGAGCACCCATAAATTGGTCATAAATTGTATGGTCCTGTTTGAAACAAAAAGGCAATAAACTCTCTGATTCACTGTCCTGCTGTATCACTACACCATTTTGAATACAAGCTGTTCTAGTCACAAAGGATGCATTTATTTTCTTGAAGCCAGAGACACAGATGGTATAAACTGGAGTACCTCTCACGATTTCAAATAAAAAGCAGTGATTTATAAGTGCTGAGGATTTGGTCTAAAGGTCAAGATATTTCTCTGGTTTAGAAAGCTCTGTTCAGGGGAGGGGGAAAAATCAATGGCACTTAAAACTGAGAACCTATTATCATTATCCACGTCCTTAAGTGCAGCACATGCCACTTTGCTTATTCACAACACAGTGAAGTAGGTTCCAGTAAGTGAATTTAAGGCATTTTTCCCCCTCTATTTTTAACAACTCTCAGACATCTCACATCTTACTGTACATTAAACATAAAGAGAAAATGTCTATTTCAGTTCTTTACCTGAAATCAACTTTTTCTTGAAATATAACAAAGAGAGAATAGCTTTACCTCTATTAATTTTTCTTTTTTACCCCTTACAATTTTATTTCTTCTTCAGAAAAAGAATACATATTACAGTCAAGTAGTATAAACAGAAGGAATAAATAAATCTGTATACATCAATCAGAAACAGCAGCTGTTTCCAGAAAAACCTGAGCAATTATTTATGAAATTATGTCTTCTTCAATGCTTCTGTATATTGTCACAATCCCGGGAGGACCTGATTTCCTGATAAGCCTAAATTGCTGAATTAGGAGAGGAGACGATGTCACGGTACCAATTAGTAAAAGTATTTTGTATAATCTCAAAAAGCTTGTTTTCTATTTTAATAACTGCATCTAACAAAAACATTCCTTCATCTTAAAAATGGAGGGAACATCCCACCATCAGTGGGATATGACTAAAAGCCTTTAAAATACACATGCTGGCTTTTCTGTGAAAGCAGCAAGACAACCATCAACATAGCATGCATTTTAGTCAAGGAACAGGTGCCTATTGATTTATCCATTGAAAACAAGTTCTCAAACCTGGAATTATCCTTGGTGTTGAGAAAGAATGGAATTACTGGTGTGCAATGCAAAATGGGGCAGCAGTGGTGTAGCTACAGCACAGAATTAGCACCTAGGGATGTGCAAGCTGCATGAATTTTGGATTCCATTGTATGCCTACCTTCTCATGTGCCACAGAGCTGCCATGAATGCTTTCCCACATTTCCTCCTGGTACTTTTGCTGCGTAACTCACTCCTTCTCACTTAGAGTAAACCTGGGTGAAATGTTGATTTCATATTCAACATTTTGTGGACTTAGCTGAAAGACATTTCTGACAAATTATGATTTTTCTTTCCAGTTATTTCCTGTGATTGTTAATTGGGGAACATACATCAGATTCAAGAAGAGCCTCCAGCTGGCCAGGCTAGAGGATCCAAACCAAAACATTTAGTCCAGAGTGCACCTCCTCTCACTAGGGATCTGGTGAAGGACAATAGGAGACACGGCTGAAGCAGCAGTCAAGACCATTCAATGGCAAAATGAATGTCGTTTTCTACCCAAAAATGTGGCTCCTGAAGGATGCTGACATTTGGTCATCCCCATGTGTACATTTAAATTATGTTCAGTGCTGTCTTCACAAAATCACACGCTCCCTGACAGACGTGACCCTTAGTGAAGGACAGAGCTGTGGACCTAACTCATACCAGCAGCCCAGGCAGCTCACAGTCTTTGCAAGTGCAGGTGTCCACAGCTCTTGCCCTGTATATACGTTCACTGGTGAGCACCTGAATAAAGTACTTCTGATGTTGCAACTCCTTACTTGCTTATATCTTGATAGATAGTAGTTGATGGGCAATGACAGAGCCTTCTCTAGGTTTAGCTAAATGCAATTAACTGTGGCAAGATCATATCCTTGCAGTGGTGAAAGTGGGTAATTCTCTTCAATGCTGGTGTTCTCTTACCTTTTCCTCTGGCACTTTTCCCTACTCCCACTAAGTGTTTGCTTTCAGGCCTAATTTCAGGACTGTCAAATGAGATGTGACTGCTGTGATCATCTCATTTAATCCCGTGCATATCATGGCTCATCAGATTACAAAAGCTAACTTCTAGGGAAATGGCTGCTTCTCCTGTGTGGAGAAGTCAGTTCACCTCTGGCTCAAAGGTTCAGGAGTAACTTCAGTTATGCAGTATTATTTCTGAAAAGCTGGACTGGACTGAACAGCTTGCAATCAATTGCTACAATGCCTAAAAGGGATGGAGAATGGAGCTGACATCCCTTTAGACAAAAGCATGGAAAAAAAATTAACCTAGAGGTTAGAAATCATGTAGGCATTCAAATTTTAGTCTCTAATACTGACTCAGCTGTGCAGTAGTTGGGCAATGGTATGCAATGAAGTATCTGTAATGGTTTTTCTGGCCAGCCTAGTCTTGCAGGTAAACTCTTCCTCCTCAGAATACCAGAGGCTGAGCAGAAAAGCAAATGAGAAGGTAGGCATACAATGGAATCTAAAATTCATCCTCCTTAGGCCAGTATTTCTCATCTGAACTCTGTTAAAAACGCATAAACTGAAATCCTGCCCTGTCTGTGTCCCTCGTCCTGGGCTTAATGCACAAAGATAAAGGTTATGTGGGCCCACATGGAGTGCATTTTCACTTGATGCATTTCCCAAACTCTCTTTTCCAACATATTGTTCTACCTAACAAGAAATCAGAAGTTTCTTTAGGATCAAAGAATGTCCTGAGTTGGAAGGTACCTTAAAGCTCATCTAACTGCAACCTCCCTGCCATGGGCAGGGATGTCATTCACTAGATCAGGTTGCTCAGGGCCCCATCCAACCTGGCCTTGAACATTTTCAGGGGTGGGACATCCACAACTTCTATGGTATGGGCTTTCTCACTTCCTGGAAAGCAGCAGCATTAAACCAAACCAAACCACAAAAAAAAAAGTAGAATATCCCGCTCTAAGTCTCAGCCTCTTGAAATCAACCTGAGCTCCTTTGTAGCAAGTGAGCCACTTCAGCACCCCTCCCCTTCTCCCATTACTTGACAGGTTTAGATTCCTAATTCAGTGTGTACCAGCCAAGAACAGGAAATGTTAATAATTATGCCAATTTTCAATCACTTTAACTGCTTTTGCAAAGTAGCACGTCTACAAACTTCCTCCCTGTATGTGACTAGAAGCTGAAGAGTGAAACTCTGTAGACAAAAGCCAAAGCAGCTCCAAAGTCTTGCAGTGCAGCTTAGGGAAAAAACCCCACCAGCTGCTGTGTGTCGTGTGTCCTGATCTTGCACCTCAAGCACAGACACAGTCAGGGCACACAGCTGAGGTACCTATTCTGTTGTGCAGTTACGATGAATATTTGCAATACTTGCTAAAAACTGGCATGAAGTTCCCAGGAAATTATGAGGAAACTGAAGCCTTAAAAAAAGGAAACAACCGATACACAAAAAGAAAGGCTGGTCCTAACAAGGGTTTACAGGAGCATCTCACACAGAGAGCCTTGAAGCCACACACAGCCTTAAAGCCATTGCAGTGCAGATGCACAGCAGCTTCTCTTTAGGATGTGGGTAGCCTTAGGCACATGACTCCAGTGCTGTATTACCATGGAGTACAGTGTGTTTCTACGGTGCAGAAAAGACAGAAGCAGCAAATACAGCTGCAGAAAACCTCAAGACCATTCCCTCCCTCTCCCTCCATAGTTCCCTCTTTACTGAAGGACACAGGTAACACAGGCACTCAGTGCTCACAGTAACAACAAAGGGAATGTGTCATTCAACATAGCTGGATTGAGTGGTCGTACCTAAACATCTTCCAACCACATCAGAAAAGGACACCTGGCAGTGTTGTAACCCTTTAAATTGTTTCCTTCTAACCTTTGAGGACTGAAGCTATATTTCACAGGGGTCAGCCAAGTGTTAGGGCACACTACCAATGTTATCCCACACAAAGGCAAGAAGGGTTAAGGAACAGTCAGTGACAATTAATAGTATCTATCTTTTCCACTCTTTCACATTTTTCATGCCCTACACCTTTCTTCAGTTTTCTGTAGGACTCTCTCCATCTTTCTGCCTTTCTTTTTTTTTAACTTCTGATTTGGCCTTACAATTTACTTTTCTTTGTTCTTTTCTCCTCACTTTCATAATTGTGCTGTAATGCATATTTAAGATGCTAAGAGCACACGAGAGGATTTTTAGGAGAACACAGCACAATAAGTGAGCTGCTTATAAAACCCAGATACACACATCACAGCAGCAGCAGCCAGTGGATGCTGAGTGTGTTCAGCAACGTGTCTGGAGCTTCAGTGGAAGCTCATACCCTCAGAAAATGTGGTCCTTAGGTGACAGACTCCTTAGTATTAATGATTGATCCCAATTTCTCACTAATGCAGAAGAACTCTAAAGAAATAAAATGGAGGGGGGTAAAAAGGGAAAAATGGCAGAAGAATGAATAAAATAATACAGAAAAACTAAAAGGACAGCTTTGCTTGTATATTAGAGCTGTTGACTGGAAATAATCTTTGTACAGTCACACCACCTAAAAAAAAAAAAACCCACTCAAAAATGCTACAAAATTAAAAGCCAGCAAATACATTTGGAGCTTGGACTCAGATGCCAAACTTCTACAAAGTCAGTTGTACTAACAATAAAGAGGAGAGAATTATCTCTGTAATTGCTGCAATATTTTCCAAATGCACTCAGCTGAATACAAAATTTATTTTTGTGCTTTTTTTTAAATACTAGCATATGGTAGTGGGAGCTTCAGACGAGTCACAGAGGGTTGAGTTTTGGAGGATTCAATGAGAAAATTGCTTGAGATGTGGTCAGAATAATTTTATATTTTAGAGGCAAATATTCTTAATTTCCTAACATGACTTTATAATAGTAATATACCTTCTTTTTTGTGTGTGTGTTTATTATCCTCTAGATTCTGGAAATATTTCTGTATGCTGAGAGAAAATTACACTGACATGACAATTATAAAACCATGGCAGTCCCAGTTAGTCCTACTCTATGTATTTGCTCTCCCACTGCTTTAAAAACCTAACCCAGAATGGTGTAAATGCCTTAGGCTTCCAGTGTGATTTGCAAGAGCAAGGTTTCATTAACATATTGTATGAGTAGTCCAGCCTCCCCTGCTATCACTATGTATAATCATGACATGTAAATGTGACAGTCTGGTCAAATTCTATGTTCAAATCCCCCAATTTAGATTCTTTATGGTGGATCATTTCAAGACATAAAATGTTAGACCTATATGTCTTTTCTATAAATCTTAGAGTGTCTTCTACCTCTGTAATATCTGAAGACAAACCTGGTTCTTGCTCAGGGCAGTAATCCCACAGGATTAAGTCATACTGTAAATACCAGACAAATTACAATCGGATTAGGTGAGCAGTCTGTTCATTTACTCAACACAGCTGCACTCCAGAGTCTTTTCACCACTGGTGTCTATTTATAGCACAAATGTGTTTTTCTTAAAGTAAATGAACACAGTTTCCATTTCATATCTCTGTTGTCTTACGGTTTGTAACCAATAAGGAACACATTCTACTTCCTAAGGAGCAAACAGAATGTTCCTTGAGAGGCCAAGAAAGCTGCTCTTGGTACAGATCTGCAGGGCAAGATTTAGTCTAAATTTACTAGTGAAAAGTCTCTTGAAACGTTTGCATTCAATTTCAGTTAAATGAAATATAGAAAATATCTTTCTGGAGGTAGATATGAGACAGCAGCACAGATATGCTGAAATGTCCCAGGACTTCTTCATTGCAGGAATTTCTACAGTTTCCAAACCTGCTTACACTGGTGAGCATAAAACCTTCTTATAAAGCTCACTTGGTAGATCTGGTGTAGCATGGGGTTTACAGGGGCTTTCTGCTCACTTCTGAATAAGAAGCATGTTTAATAATGTTCAATATTACATGCCCTTCGCCAAAATTTCTCTAACGCTTCGCTGAAATTATTTAAAAATGTCACATCACATCCCTCACAATTACAAGAATCATCTTGCCTTTTAGACACAAACTTGCTCCCATCCAGCACACAAATCTGGCATTACTGAATTTTTACTACTGCAATCAATTAATGAAACCCATGGAGCTGAGATATTCATAAAACAGGATTAATGGTTGCAGGCATGAAAATATTAAAGCCAAATTAAGCAAACTGCTGTGCCAAGTAGTATTCTCAATATTTTGCTAAGTCCATTCTCACCTCCACCTTCTGATTTCAGAGTCATTATTCCTGAAGTCCACAGAGATAAATAAGAATAATACTGCTGAGGCTGGGGCAGCAGAGTCCATGAGTCAGGAGGAATGTGTTGTAGGCCAACCCACCCCATTACCTCCAAGCTCCCTGATACTTACACACTGGCATGTGCTCACTAAGCTGCAGAGGTGCAGGGTAAACAACCTCTGCCATGGAAACCCAGAGGGGGTGTTCTTTTGAGCCCCCTGAGCATGTCCCAAAGTGATGTGACCACATTGCAACGAGTAATGTAAGAGAGGGGCAGAAACACAACTTGAAAGGCAGTGTGGAATTCACTTCTCTTCAGTAGTGATGCAGCAGCCTGGAAACCAGAGTACCTTCCTTTATCAGGTATAAACTAGAGTAGCTTATCATATCATATTTAATATGTTACAGCTGCCAAATAGGCGTAATATAGTACCTACACAAACGTGAGATCAGCTGTTCTCCTAAGAGAGCTTTTCCTTTAGGCAGGTGACAAGATTTCAAAGTCATAAACTGATTTTACTGAAGCTGGAGGAGAAAGCGTCCTGAGCCCGCTTTGCACTCTGACAAGAGGTGCTAGGGTGACCTTCCCCTGTGGGACACTGTCTTGGCACCACTGAATAGGAAAGTTTTTGCAACAGAAATATGGGTGCCAGGTTCTGCATTCATGCACACGTGGGACTTCTGTTGATATCATTAGGAGTTTCCACATTTCACTAGCTCAGAAGTGAACATGTTGTAAACCTGAATGTATGTGGGGCAGTGATTTTATGATACAGCATATGACAAGTCAATATTGGCTTAAGGTTTTCCTGCACAATTTCCTCCTGTGCTTTTCTCTGTGTGTGGGTTTATAGGCTGTGTGTGTTATAGATCGTGTTGGTTTTCAGATCAATTCACAGCACAACCTCCCAACCAGTCCCACTAGCCCAGCTGAAAGAGATACCCTGTGTCACAGCACAGAAGGAGGCAGTGGGAAGGAGAGGAATGGTTTACAAAGAATCACAGAATCATTTAGGTTGGAAGAGACCTCCAAGATCATCGACTCCAGCCTTTGACCAAGGCTTAACCAAAGTTAAGCTAGTACCTCTGGTTGGTATCATACTTGCCGGGATCACTGGTCAAGTTAAGGGTGATCACCGGATCTTGGCAAAAAAAACCCCAAACAAGGACTGTTTGCTTATTTTGCTACAAGCTGCTTGGACAATGACTGTGTCCTAGCATCCATCAAGAAAGGAAGGATGTGCCATAGCAGGAAGATCCCAACTCACATGGAAACATTACATTTGTGGAAAATTAATGAAAATTGATTTCTTTTGCAAGACCAAGTCATGAACTGTACTTCTGTACTGCAGTATACATACTTAAAAAGCTTAAAAATATAACAAAATGAAGACCAAAGTGATTTTGACAATAATATTTTTTCTTTTTGTTACAAGAAACTTATATAAGGAATTCAGACTTCTGAGATATCTAATATATATAACATATTTAACATATCTAATGAAAGATACATTGTAAAAAGAAAAATGAGGAAAAATTACATCAAGGACTTACTTTCTGCAGGTTCCTTAGATCTTCTGCCACTGGAGGACTTCCTCAGGAGACTTCGTCCTGAGGTGAAGAGGCTGGTTAGTTCCTCCAGAGGACTGGTGGGTGTCCGAGAACGGGAACCACTCTGACAGGATGACCCGTAGGTACTGACAGAGGCATTTACCATCTTTCCTCCTTCTTGCAATGTGTTTCTGGCTGTAGAATGAGGCACTGATGGGGAGCTTCTTGAGAGACTTCCTGAATGTACAGAGTCATAAGGTGGAGGTCTTTTGAGGCTTAAGGGGGTGAGAGACCTACCCATACTGACAGGAGAAGGTGAGGCAGAGTGACTTTTAGGATAACCATGTGGAGATTGTGTTCTGTATAAGGTAGAAGGATGAGGAGGTGAGGAGGTGTGCCCAGGGGTGCTAGTTCCATGAGATACTGTCTGATCTTTCTCCAGTTTTTGATGGCCTGGTGTATGAGGTGGCAGTGAAGATGGAGAAGCTCCAGCTTGTTGTTTGATGTAAGACACATTTTCTAAAACGGGAAGCTTTGTGACCTCTAGTGGAGTTAGAGGAGACTCGTCAGAATTTGGGGAACACTGCACTGGTGCTGGTGGGAACACCAGCAGTGGAGGTCTGTGAGAAAGCAGATTTGGAAATGGTGGGGGTATATCACAAAGCAAGCCCTTGGGAGTAGATGGCACTGAAGACTTGGTGAAATCTAGGTCAGGCACTGTGGGAGTAGCACACTGAGAAGAACAAGTGTGATGGTCATATTCACATTGACATTTTGAATCTTGGCCTACATCATCAAATATAGGGTATTTCATCTCCTCATAGACGGCTTCGCTTTGGTCATCCTCATCTTTTTTGAAGTCTCTGAGAATATTCCCAACCATTTCAATATAAACAGGCTCTTCTTCCTCTGTGTCGGGAGCAGGACTGCTGACCTGCGATAAAGAGGCATCCCTAGTGAGTGTTGTCTTCATAGGGCCATGCTTTTTGATATATGTTTCATCAAAAGATGTGCTTAGCTGAGTGTTTGGATTTCGTTTCGGCTTAGGAGGTGGAATCTTCTTTGTGTATTCATCACTGTGAGGTCTTGGTTTGGCTGACACTGAAAACAGAACAAAATATAAACTAATCAGAAGCATGTAACACACTTTGTCAACCATAAGATTTCCATTACAGTGTCATAATTCTGGAATGAATTTCCTGGGACTAGCTTGTTGTTGGTTTTCTCTGGTATTACATCAGTAGAACATTATAAAAATAACCCTATATTCAAAACACTCCTAGAGTTCCCCCAGAATGCTCTGACACTCCAGTAGTTAGTGAGCACTTCCCTTCCTCCGAGACATCTGTTCTTTCTCAAACTCTTTGGGACAGGGGACTTTCCATTTTTAAATATTATGCTTTTCAAATATCACTGTGGGATTTTAAAGATCCAAAGAGTTGCTTAAGACATAACACTAAGTTTCAAAAAAAACTCCTTTTGGCTCCAAGAGAACAATTAAGATCCTGGACATTCATACTGGCATGACAGTGATGTAACTCTGAAGTGACACAGGGATGAAGCAAGACCTTTTTAATTATAGTAACTTCTTGCATAAAGCACAACAATTCTCTCAGCACTGACTGAGAAAGGAAATGCTCATACACAAACTGTAAAATCTACTGTTGAGATAATCCTAATTTATCTGGAATCTATCCCATTATTTACAAGATTTCACCGAAGTCAAGGAGGACCAAAGTATCTCAGATTCAGATCCTTTCCACACAGGTTATTTATAGGAACCTTGTCTTTGAAACTATAAATCAAAACATTGTGATGAAACTGATTTGAAATGAGAGGTCAAGGGTTTCTTAGAAATTATCCTTTATGAATTAAACAATAAAGAAATTTATGGAAATTGCATTTTGTTCACTTTGCATAAAGAGCTAATAAAACATCTCATTAAATGTTAGGGTTAATAAAATGTCTCATTAAATGTTTAGGTGAAGCTAGGTTTTATCCAAAGCAGATTCAACAAACTTATTCAGAAACAAAAGTTACCACATACATCAAACTTCGTTTCTATTCCTATACAGTGATTGACACCTCATTAATAAATTTCCCAGTTAAAAACCAAAACCAACAAACCAACCCCAAAAAACTCCTGTACTACAGGCCAGTTCTGAATGGCAGCTTTCCCACCTTTCCAAACTTTGTTGTTCCTTGCAATTCACTGCTCCAAATCTGCCACTGTGAACTCAGTGCTCAGAGACATTTCCAGACACCTTCTGCTGAACCATCAGCAAACAGCCAGCAAACGTCTGATGTTAAACCAAGCAGGCAGTACTCATGGAGTCAAAAATCCTCTCTTAGAAACAGCCTTAAACATATTATGAAGGCAAGCAGTGAGGCTCTGCTCTGCCAGCTCAAAGACAGTATTTTGAGGACAGTACCTGCGAGGACTCTGGCCCAGGGCTGGCAGACACCTGCATTAAAGCACCTTACTAAGGTGATTTGGTTGGTATCAGAGGAGGACTCAAACACAGTGTTATCACTTTGTCACAATTCTGCTTTGATCTGCTAAATAACCTCTGTTCAATTCCCAGAAGGCACAGCAGTACAGGCAGATGATAAACAAGTTTTGTTTAGGAATATGGAGCTGCGAATGTACATATATGCACATGTACACGTATGAAGTAACGAGACCACTCTTCATCAGCAGCATTTGTTTAAGCTTAACATACAACTAAGGTACAACAAAGCAAAAAGAAAAAGAAATCTTTCCAGAATTAAAAGAAACAAAATAACACTCGAAAAATTATATTATGCTTTCATGATGATTCTAATTAATGTGTTCCACTTTGCAGCAGGCTAGGGACGTGCAAAAGCTACCACAGATAAGAGTGTTTGGTAGCTTGATAATTTTTTTCACTGTGTGGATATATCCTAATGCATTTTAAATTTGTCTTTTTAATTAACCCAAATTAATTTTCTTGAATGTATTAGGCTAGACTTTTGGGAATGAGATGTAGGCTACCAGAATCTTTTGGGCTTTGCAGAAAATACTACTCCTGATGTATTTGACAATGCTAGCATATCTTTCTTGCCATGCTTGCAGCTAAATTACTATTTCCTTTTCGTTTACTCTGTTATTTGTAAATTATATTTGTATATATTCTATTGACATAAACTTGATCTCAATCCTCTCTCCACACCTCTGTTAATCTGATTTACAGCCCTGTCAAAAGCAATCTTATTCAGATTGCTGTCATTAAAATGAAGAGAGTCAATGACTGGCACAAACTGTCTGATCATTTGTGAATGTGTTGCATATGACCTGAACTCTATTTTAGCTACATCTGAAAATTGTACACAGAGGCTTCTCCCAGTCTTCTGTTCCCTGTGCTTCATGCTCCTTAATGAATACCTGAGACAGAAACATTTCCTGATCCTCTGCTGTCCTCAAACCCCTGTTCCGTGTGCTGGTTTCTACATTTTCTGTGCCACGGGTGTCCCACTGAGAACATGCTCTGCCTTACAGCCACATCCCCACTCTTTCATCTCTTTATCTGCAGAGATGTTAAGGACGGACAAATAATCAAAACTTGGGATGCTCTTGTGTCAGTGGTCATTCAAGGATAGTGTTAGCTGATATTTTTATTGAAAAATAGCCAAAAGTGGTTACAAGTACTGTGTTTTCAAAAAAAATTGCTCGAAAAAGCATATTTTCCTCTTCCCTCCTTCCATTTTCACAGTTTTTTATCCAATTGATTAAGTTCTGCCACACGGTCTAAACCTGTCCTGAGGTGCTGTAGTTTGCATATACAACATTACAAATTACATTACATTACAAATGAGGAAATGAGAAATGTCAAGGAAAAATGATTGACATTCTGCCATCTAGTCTTGTATTTTTGCATGGGTTGAAACTAAGTACCAAGTGACACACAGAGCCTCATCTGTTGTTGCATGATATGCAGCATTAGCCTAAAATATCTTGGTGACATTATCAACAAAAAGGTCAAATGACCCAATCTTGCTGTCTGAGACAGAGTAAAACGTGACAAAGTGATTTACTTTCCATTTTGTTTCTAAAGCATTTTTCCTCTGCCATAGTTAATTTTATTAAACCATCTATTTCCAGGAGGTGGTGTGTTACTGAGGTCTTTTTCCTTCTGTGACAAATTGGACTTTTCAAATTACAATTTTGAACTAAATGTTATAAGTATTTTATAAACTTTAAAAGGTAAAAAAGTATCTACCTCCCATATATTGCACTTCCTAGAGAAAATACACAGGTAAATGGATAAATAACAAAGGAATCATTTAATCATGACTGGGAACAGAGGAACTGTTCAACATCTACCATGAACTCCCCTTGGATACAGGGGGACATTCAGGAGGCAAACTGAATTAGCTTTAAGAAGCTAATGATGCAAGACATTTCAGTTTATTTAGCAAAGGTTTCTACTCTAAAACAGAGCTCCATGGCAAGGGCTGAATTCTACAGGACACCTTATAGTGGAATATGGATCATGAACTACCGCTCCAGCCTGGAACAACAGAGAAAAAAACAGGAATCCTGCAGCTAAACAGAGCTGTACAAAGCTAATGAAAGGAGCAGGAAGTATTTGTGCAGTTTCTGTATTACCAACATTTGCCAGAGATAGATGTGCATGAATGCAGAAGCCCTGGCAAGATCCCGTACTCCATGAAAGGGGATTATTTGGCAATCTCCAGAGAGGAATAGGCAAGATTGCTTGAAGTACTTGACATTTATCAGGCAGAAAAAGCATTCAGTGCCTGCTGAGAACATAAACTCCTATGAAAAGCAAACCATGCTGACATATTGGTGGTACACATACTGCTGTGTTGTCTACCCTAAACATGGAGTAATTAAGTGCTTTTCAACATGGATTACTATGTCCTTGGTGCAACTGTTGCCACTAACCTGTGTTGAAACTCTGCCACTCATACATCAGCGGACGTGGGTCCTGATCCAAAGCTAAATGGAAAAAATGAAAGTGAGAGCTATTTCTTTCCCTGCCAGGTGCAACTTTCCTTAAACATCCATCTCAAAGTGCTTCTATCACAGACACACACAAACACAAGTGACCACCAGGCCTGTGAGGAGTTTGAGAGATGAGAGGCGCTCAGAGGAAGAAAACTCAGCATCTGCTCCATGGTCCTCTGCCCTCACAGGAGCTGCCACAATGCTGTGCTAGCAGACCCTTGTTTGCATCAGAACCATCCAAATTACCATGACTGATAAACTGGAGATACAGTAATCCTTGCAAACAGCAGTGAACTTCACAAAGTTTATGTTGCTTGGGCAGGAACTTGCCATGTTTAATAGTGTCCTACTACCAAGCAATTAATTATCCAGCTCTAACAAACCTCAAGCAAAACAAGAGATGTAGGCTCTAGTAACTTCGGTTCTTGTCTCGAAGCAAGTAGCACAATGCCTAAAATAGCCTCACAGAAGCCCTACCGAGAATATGACATTTTTGAAATGAGATGTATGTAGCGCAAAGGTTATACGTAGCTTTCAGACATGCCCAGATAATCTGCCTTTCAAAGTTAATTTTGGAAATACAAAGTGCTTCTGGTATTATCCTTTACTCTTTAAGGAGAGACTGAAATATGAAAATATGTTGTCATACCGCCGTTTATTGTTTGCTCGCTGTGTAAGGAATGAGTGAAAACATCTAAAAATTAAAATTAATTTTGTAATTGTCCTTTGGGTGTTTTCCAGCTTTTAAATTTCACAGACCAATCTGATGAATTGCGCTGTTCACTGTAAAAAACAGAATAAACAGATGTAACAGGAAAATTCCTCCCTTTCAATTTTTACAAGAGGCTATAGGATTCACATTATTTCTAAATGAAGGAATGAATTGGGCCCTAAAAATGTTTAAATTTCTTAAAAATGTGACTTTAAGTGTGGAAGAAATTTATCTGATTGTATTTTGAGGGATACCTCTACCAAAAGGAGCCTCCAGGAGTGAAAGGAAATAGAATTTCTTTAATTAAATCCTGAACGTGCTGGATACTGAATCACAGATACACAGATTCTGATTCACATCACATAATTCAACAGAGAAAATCCAGCTCCAGGGTAGTACAGAGCCTATATGTATATATATGTGTATGCAAGTTCAAGACTGAATAACCCCACTGGCTCTAATGAAATGAACTGCTTGTTCAAAGTTGCACATCATTTTAAGTGCATTTGTGCACCAGTGCTTATATTGGGTTGGATTTCATTATCTCTGTAGGTGAAGTTTGAATATTCTTAGTGAAACTGAATTTAAAAAGGCACAGTCCTCTGAACTGTGCAAAAGATAGGAACTCAGGAGACCTCAGTTTAATTCATCTCTTTGTCACAGGCCACAGGGCCTTGCCTGTCATTTTACCCCTTAATGCTGCCTTTCACTATCTATCTTTTGCCAGTTAAGGTTCAAAGGCTTTTTAACACAAAGTTTTTATTTTAATTTATTTGGTTACATCGAAACTTGCACGGAGCTTCCTATCATTGGAAAGCAACAGCAGAAAACTAAAGCAAATTTAAATAGTTATTGGAGACATGCAGTGCTGAACATGCATCTTTTCTTCTCCAAGGAATATTTGAAGGCAAACGTTCACCTACTGTGAACAGTCAGAAAATATACACACAAAGATGCATCTTAACAAATGATTATGGAAACATCATCACTAGATGGAAGTAACATTAGAGACTGTACCTCTGTCACAAAAAAAACCCTGGCTTTCAAAATAGCACTGTCCTCATGGACACAAGGCCTTTCCCTGCAGGTTACCTCTTCCTTTCCTAAAAGATCCTCTAAAAGAGGGGAAGCACATGGAAGGAAAAAAAGAGCCACCTGATTAATTCAAATAGGCAATAGGTGGTTTCAGCACAATGATTTCATGCAGTACATATTTCTTCTCTGCTCCTGAATCTATTAGCTCTTACTGGAAATTATTTGGGCATTTAAAGAAGACAAAATTATACTGAAAATGAAAGGACTAAAAGTCAATGTCATAAAATAATACTGACGTGCTACTTGTATGTCTCAAGGCTATGATTAAGGAGACTTCCTCAAAAGTATTCAGGTCCCTTTATTTTGGCTACAACTTCTTTTGCCTTTTAAAATGATTGATTTCTGCTCTAATTCAAAGTGGTGGAAAGCTAGTGGCTTTGGGAGTGATATTCCAGAATTAAACATCAGTACAACAGAGAGCAGAATTGGGCCCTGCAGTTAAATTCAGTTCTGCATTACTCCAACAATACAACTACTGCAGCTGATAGGTGCTGTGCTTGAAGACATTGTACTGCCAGATTCAGTTTAGGGCTCTGTATCTGGGCCACAAAGCTGAACTCTCAGCCCCAACACCCCAGCTCCTAACCCGCTCTATATGCCAAGATTGCCACACCCGCCTGGGATTCCCAAAAGCCAGCACTGCCTTGCTGCCAGTGCCTCCTCCCAGCACAGCAGGGGCTGCCAGTCCTTTGTTCTGCAGCATCGAGACAAGGGCAGAGCCAGAGATGCCAGGATACATCAAAACCTTTGGATTATCAGCATGCTGGAGAGAGTCCCTCCGAAAACAGCCATGTTCCAGAACAGACTGGCTTGCAGGTTTTCTCATCCATAGACCTCCACTTCTCTGTGTATCCACCTGGCACACTGAATCCCACTTATTAGTCTTTCCTACAGTGAAAAGGTCTTCAAAAACTTTAAAAAAAATTACAAAGTAACTAAGTCTCTGTCTGAATGCCCAGCCTCGTGCTCTCACATATTTTGAACTTCACATCCTAGTTCTTTTAAAGAATGAGTAATTGATGTCCCTGATTTTTCCAGATAACGTTGAATAGGTAAAGAAAAAAAGAAAAGAGTATTTGAGGAATAATTACAAATTATTTGCAATCAAGTTGTTCTGTACTATTCATTGAGGCTAAAAGTTATTGTCAGTCAGCACAGCTCTGGAAAGGCAGAAAAAGCAAGACTTTGGATAAGTAAGAAAAGAATAGTCAATTTGAATCATCCTCCTTTTACAGGAAAACTGATGAGCTGAGTGCAAAAGGAGGCAAACAAAAATCTCACATAACTTCTTTTAGGTTACTCTCTGAGTATCCATCCAGAAAAATATCCTTGAACTAATATGCCCAGGCACAGTGGGCCAGGATCTATGACATTACATGGGTATAAGTTATGGCAGTTCCAGTGGGAGAGGTTCTGAGGAGGGAGCAGTGGGAGGATGACTGGGGAAGGATCCTCAAGGATCATCACACTGCCCACACATGCAACGAGTACTTTCAAAGTGCTGGTTCATTCTGTTTCAGACAGCCTGAAGTCTGCAATATGCAAATCAGATTTTGCAAATGGTGTACCAGTGGTAATAAAAATTTTTGTAACTCTATATATGCTGAAGGAATTCTAGATATAGAAAGGCAATTGTCATGGGAACTTATCTGCCACAAGCATCATTAATGAAGAGTGTGCAAACAGAATTACTGAAACGTGCTGGCAGAGAAATTAATTTACAAAGTGTATGTGCTTGTTTTTTGGTGGCTTTACTGCAGAAACATGTACAGAGCTGGAGCAGTGAAGAGTTACCCATGGTCACAACAGAATACAGTGAAAGAGCCACAGATCAGCAACATGCGTAAAGCCCTTCCAGTTTATAGCAGCATTTATGGAATCTTAACTGTCATCTTGGAAGACAGTTTGCTGTTTTACTGTAAACTGACTGCTATTGCTCTACTTTTGCAGCTCCCCACAAACTGACTGAGTTTCAAATGGAGAACGATGGGCGACCCTAACCCTAACCCCCACTACCCCCCAGCTCAGCATTTTTGATGTGGTGCAGTTCTCATAGAGTTGTCACCCTACACTCAGCTGCCCCTTCTCCCTCTCTGCGGTTTCCCTGTAGCTATTCCCTGAACATCACACAGAAGATGGTGAGGCTCTGCATTTTCTGTGAGTTTCTACAGGCTTTGCCATGGGATGACTGCAAGCACAACAGCATTTCTGTTGACCTGTAAAAAGAAAATATCTCCCTTCTGTTCAGAAAGGGATGCTTCTGAGTATGTGTAAAGAGCTAAGTCCCATCAACACACGCCCTAGACACCTAAGTCACATGAGCCTGGTACGTAGAGGGCACCACTATCATACCAGTAAGCCTTTGAGGGCTGAGCTGCTTATTCCTATGTTACCTGCTGCCCAAAGGGCACTGAAGGTCTCAGTGGTATCATCTGGCAATGCTCATGTAAACAAAGGCAGACTCCAGTCAGTGCAACTCCTGGCTTCACAGGATCAACACTGCTATTGATTACCAGCTGCTGTAGCTCAGGGCAATGATGTGGGAAATCGTTTGCTGAACTTTCATGAACTTCTTGGAGAAGGCATGGTACCCAGGCTTTCTGACCCAGTGCTCGTAGAGACACTGAACAAAACTGATCTCTGAAAGAGTTCCTGGCTCTGGGGCATTTCTAAAACCAGGAGATGCACCCAAATAGTGAACTGTAAAATTATTTACTGGGGAAATGGTAAAGAAGGAAATAAAGCTAGAGGAAGAGCAAATGCCTAATGAAACAGTAAGTTTAACTCAGCTCCTTCATTTATCTAGAAAAATAGTCTGTATTTGTTTCTTTGATTTAATTGTCGTTTTGGTTCACAAGCAACTAGACCAGAACACTAGCAGTTACTATGTGCAAAGACTTGAATAATTTATCCAGAGATATGGGACACTTCATTTTTCAGATCCACAGCAATGCTTATCTTCTACTTACAGCTACAATAAGTAGGTCAAATGCATTATTTGCTTATATAAGTAACAGTCTGTTTGCTGAGCATCTAAAATAATTGCAGTCCATTAAATGAAGCTGGCAGACCTACCGAGGTGGTGGTGTGCAGAATACTGAGCTCTTGGGGACTTCAACATGAGGTTTACTGTGTCCAACTATTTCACAGGCACGGCAGTTCCACACTGGCTCCTGTGCGTCCTTGGCATCTCCCACCAGCAACAAGAAACCAATAGATTTCACAAACCCTCTCTCCCCCCAGAAGTTCTCCGGGATTTTTGCAATTCTTTCTTTTTGGCTGTTGTATAAAGAGCCTCTTGCTGCCGCTGACTGACACATCCGGCAGGCCCTTCTTTCTGCCACTGAGCTCACATTTCAAAACACAGCACAAGGTTGATGGCCGGGGTCAGATGAGTCACCACAGCAGGAGCATCAAGAAAGAAAACGAGCCACAAGGAACAAGAGTTCATCTAAAGGGGCACTCTTTCCTCTGCCAAAAGGACACAAGGTGACCCTGCAGAGGCAGTTACTGCTCAGTTGTCACTGAGCATCTTTTGGGTAAATATGATGATAGCTGAGGTGGACAGAGCACTGTCAGAGCAGCTCACGGGCAGGCAGCAGGGCCTGGAGATGTAACACTAGCAGCACTGTGGTCAGAGGCTGAATGGTATGAAACACTCACAGTAATCAGCTTTAGGAAAAATGCCTCATAGTTATTAATTTTACTTCCATCTCCATAGGGTTGACTTCTCTCTCCTCCTCAACTTTAAATAAAGTGTTGACAAAATTACAGACAAGCCACACATTATCAGCTGCCTCCACTTGGAGTTTCTCTGTGTGCCTGGCATCCATCATTTCTTCCTGCATTTATTTGCAGAGTGGTGTAGTGAAACCAGTAGAGCCTGTAATAGTGTTGATCTACAAGGGTCATGCAGCCAAGTCTCATCACCATAAATTCACCTGGTATGGCTGCAGTGTACAGCACCATTTTGACAGTGTTGTGCACAGTTCCAGACAAGCTTTAGGAAGGCCACCTCCTGTTTCAAATGCCAGGCTTGACCTCATTGTTCCACCTGAGAAGCGAGATGGAGGGTGAAAAGGCAAAGATGGAGCACAAAAAGGAACAGCCTGTTTACAGCCTGTTTCATTTTGTTGCTGCTCAGAAGCAAAGCTCTTTGCAGGAATTCAACCACACCACCGAGGCACAGTCTGTGGTAGAGCACAGCTCAGAACAGCCTGAGCTCTGAGGCAGGTTGTTGCCTACCATCTCATGGGACTATCTGTTCTGTAAACCCATGGCATTCAGCATTTCACAGATCTGGATCATAATGGCAGCTCAGATTTTGCCATCCTTATTCACGCTCTGCAGCATCAGTGATACCATCAGGAGGCTGGGAAAGGGAACTTGAGCAGTTCCTATGCTGAGTAGCTGTTTGAAGTCTTGGTTTCCACAGTGACTGCCCTGAGTTCACAAATGAAACCCTGCCAGATGTGCAGAATTTCACATTAGCAAGGACAGTATTTTTCACATAATCCCTCCTCTACTTCTTTTTACAGTGCTGCTCACAAAAGCACTGACACGTCCCATCAGCTCAAGCTTTGAATGTGAACAGAAACACTCTGATCATAAGCTGATTGCAAACTATTTCACTAACAAAGCCTTTGTTGCTATTCCTATGTTACAAAGGAGGAATCTGTGACACTGAGAGCTCAAGGTCATCTGTGCCAGTAGTGGTAGAGATGTGAAGGGCCTGTTCCTCCACTTACACCCTTGGGAGATGATGGTTAGTATTACTTACAGAAGTCTTCATTTGCCATAACACTTCCTGGCATGCAAGCAGGCATTTTCAGAACTGGGATCATATAGCAATTAGCCGCTGTAGATATTTAGCCACAAACCTAGTAAAAATTATTTGCCTTTAACAAAAAATAACAAATTCAGAACCACAGAACACTGAGTTTTCATGTTTTTGCTTGCAAACCCTCATAAATAATAAAATAACATATGATCAAGTTTTTGCATCCTCACTAGTTGTATATCTTCAAGTTTGTGCCTGGTACACATTTGTATGTTTGCTTTTTTGGTCACTGATTTTTCTTTTAATCAAAAGTTTACTTACCATCTTATTCATCAAAATGCAAATATTGAGAGACGTCCATTGTCACAATCAAAAACCTAACCCCACTGAAACTTTCCCAATTGAGGACAGTTCTGGTATGCCCCCACTGATTATAAGGCAAGGTTTATAACCAAGCCATCCTTCAGTATTTCAGCAAGAGGAAATAGAAACAGCTCCATTTGCAGCCATGCACGGAGGGGAGAATTACAGGAATCTCCTTTACTCCACAAAGCACTGTTAGGACCAACAACCCAAAGGTTATACTGCTCCCAATACAGCTGAGGTTTTTCAAGCATGTTTATGCTCAAAGAATCGTGTACTTGCAGTTCTGGTTTTGTTTTACTCTTAAGCATAAGAAGAGCTAGAGTCCTCCAATTGTTACTGTAAGATGGTTGAATTTGAAAGCAGAGTATTATTTATGATTAGTTATGATCATCTCAGAGAAATTATGGAAGACATGGCAAATATTATACCACTGCACTGGAAATGGATATTAAGTTATGCCTCTCGCTGGTGTCAAGTACACCATGCTCTGGCTTATTTAGATGCCCATATCTAAGGCTCCCCTCACCCTGAACTAGCAGTCAGCTGCAAATCCCATGAACTTTGGGGTATGTGTTTCTTGTTTGACATGCCAGAAGCTAGGCCACTAACATTAGCACCAAAATTGTGTGCTTAGTTTTATTTTTTTCCCCTCATACATCTATGAAAAGCCCAGGCTGATACACTGTGACCTCCAGGCAAGTTGATGGCACTGCAAAAAGGAAGCTGTGCTCTGCTGAGCTGTCACTGCTGTGCACGTTATCCCAACACAGCACCGTTTGCACACGTACGGACGGAAAAGCATGAAGTGCCAAACACAGTTGTAGCATGTCAGCCATATGTTGCCTGATGTCACCCAACATTAAGCCAAGTGGAAAAGATGAAAGCAGCAAACCAGTGCACCAACCAAGACTACTATATTCAAACAGTCATTAGAAGGAAATTACCAATGAAACAGAGGCTAACCATGACAGGGTCTCACCTGGAGCTAGAATTGAATCTCTTGGGATGTGATTCTGTAAGCACTGTGCATTCCCAGTAAAGCCAATGTGACTGTAACCTGTACAAACCTCTTGGCACAAAATACTTTGAGAGCTCAATCATGCTTCACTCCATAAGGATTTGTCTCATTTGATTGTTTAAGTGAGAACAAAATTAGGGCACCAGTTAAAAATAAGGTAAGACAAAGAGGTGGAAATCCAATGCATTTGCTGTAGAACAAAGAGTGCTGCTGTTTTGTGTTTTTTCCTTTAATTCCAAATGAGTTTTGCACGCATCTCTATTATCATAGACCAGCTCTGAGAGTAAACAGAGGCTCTAGGATTTCAATCTGATCCCTCAAGCCCTTACTCATTTGTCCACAATGCCTTTAACAGACAATACCAAAGACAGTATGCAAAACAGAAGCATAGTAGGAGTGTTCTCAAATTGTTATTTTTGTAGTTTCACAGGCATTTCATTTTACTTAACAAATTGTGATGGGCTGTCAAAACAAGGCAAGAGAATTAACCTGGATTTCTCCTCCCCTCCTCTCCTGGCCTTGACTTCAGAGCCATTCAGTGAAGCAAAATAAAGCAAGAATCTAGTGTTTCATAGTATTTCAACTCACAGGTGGAAATGCTGAGAAGGTCCAGTATTATGGTTCCCTGAGGTATAAACAAAATAAAAAATGAAATAGAGTCACAAATAAGATGACTTACAGTGACCTGCTGATAATGAATGGATTTATTGACACTATAACCTTAAAGTTACATAGGGGCTGTCTGTTGAGGCTGCAAATTAACCATGCAGTGAACAAGACCACCCACGTGATAGCTTCCTTCAGAGACTCTCTCTTCATTGTGGTCTTTCTGGCAAAGATTATTGATTCGGACACCTCAAAGAGCACATCTAAAGTACTTTCTTGGCCAGGTTGGCTCTAAAAGCAGCATAGTGACTTTCATATGATGTGAAACCTGTGGTAATACTCTCTCCTAGATCCCAGCTGACTACATGAATAAGTGGCTGATATTTCCTTGCCTTGTTGGTGTGTTCAGGGACTACAGTGACCCTATATAGTCAGCAGACTTCAGGCTAGCAGCAGCCTGAGAAAATCTCTTATACAGCATGTCTGCATTACACCTGAGACTGCTTTTAGGTCTGAGATGGTTTTGCTAATTCCAGGGTAGATGATGTGCATTCACCAGTACAGTTTGGGCCTGGGGTTGTGACCAGGCTTATAAACTTTCCTGAGCCCTGATACACTCTCTACACAGTAAAGTGTACAGAAAAGCCCACATGCTCACAGCAGGAGTCACAAGTATTTAGCAGGGCTTGCTGGCTTTGGCTTAGGGCAGGCAGCTCCTCCTGGACATGCTGCATTTGCAGTCAATCTGGTAAATCAGCCCAACACTCCCTGAACTTGCATTATTAAGGCTTTTCTGTTATCAAGAACATCACAGCTTCCATCACCCTTGAGAGCAGAGCAATAGCTGTACCACAGGGGGGCTGCACGTTGAATTTTGTGCTTTTTCACAAAGGTGCAGTTCTCAGCAAATGAGCAACATCCTATCCAGAAAAGACAGAGGAGGAACACATAAAGCAACTTTGTTAAATTAAGAGGAATAAAAAAAATACACTAAGTACACAGGATAGACAAGCAGAACACAGCTAAAGTACCAACTGCCAAGTCCTGGGCACTATGTGATTCCCGAGTGGGTAACTAGAGCTTCGTGTCTTTTACCACTGCATGGTCTATTTACTGTTCAGTGCTTGCAGCTTCCATTAACGTTAATGAGTATGCATATGTGCCTTGAGGGTAAGAACATATTCCCTCTGTAGCTTCAAAACTTGTTTGTAAATCCCTCCAAAATCATATTGTGTTCATTGCTCTGCACAGAAAGCTATTATAAACACTATAGGAACTGCTGCTTTCATTCCTTCCTTTCCCCTTGCCCTCCCTCATCTGAGGGACCAGAAAACAGATCTGAAAAGATGAATGGCTGAAGGAGGTGGTACCTGCAGGAAAGTAACCCAGCTCTGGGAGCTGCAGTCTGAAAACTAGCTCGCTGCAGGGAGGGCCAAACTGAAATCTCGGCAAAAGCAGAGAAAACCAAATCCCAAAGCACTGAAAAGCTGGCAACACCATCATCCCCAAAAGCAAAGCCTTTGAAAATCTCTAAGCTATTAAATGACAGAAAACATACCAAAATCTTTGCCATGTTCTACCTGCTGGAATGCAGGTCAGGTGGAACAAGCTGCTTCAGCAACCAAAGCTGCCAAACACAGAGCAGAAGCACTGCTGGGCAGAGTCCCAAGGCACAGTCAGGCCAGTGGTGCCCCCCACCCTCCCAATCCCTGCAGCAGCATAGAGGCTAAGAGGCAGGGCTGAGCAAAGGGTTCTACTAGAGACTGCATGGCTCTAATGCTGCTGCTCTAACTCGTTTCCGGAGTCATGTATGATAACAGAGCCTCATTCTGCTGACAACAGGGCCTGTGATTTCTGCCACCGTCTTTGGCTTTTCCTTCCATCATTGCCAGATGCCTTCTCCCAACGTGCACAGTTTCAAGTTAAGTTCTCTCAAGCCTCACAGGCTGCAAGAGATACACTGCAGTGTACAAAAAAATAATTGACCAGGCAGCACTGAGATCAAGAATCAGATTAAGGTATGTGAAGGAAAGCAGACATTGCTTTACAGGTGGTTCAATACCAGCTTGCATTATACCTATATAGCTAACATGAACACTAGCTGCAGCTTCCCATGGGGCCAAACACTGTGCTCAAAACACAGTGCAGGCTGTAGGAAAGAAGAAAGTGAGCTAAAAAGCATACGGTGCACAACATACAAGCGCTCCGGTCTCTTGGGCACAATGCAGCTCCAGCTGAGCACCTCAGGGGAGGATGGCTCCAGGGCATCACACCTCCAAGGATGGCTCAGGAGGCAGCACACCCTGTCCTGCTACAGCCACACAGCCTGCCCTTCCCCTGTTCCCAAACCCACACCCCAGCACTGCAGACCCCAGTGGCACCCGGCCCTTGTTGAGAGGCAGCACAGTGCAAGAGCCATCGCACAAGTCTCATGCTCACTGCTCAGGGCTCTGACAGACTTCACTGCAGGATGCTGCTCACCAGACCTGCCTGCCTCACTTCTGGCACAGCTCCTGCCCTGCAGCAGCACCTGTGTCTCAAAGACGTGTCCCTAAAATACTGCATTCTGCTATGTGAGCCCTGGCTTTTCACGCAGGCAGGAGACCAAGCAGATAGCCCAGAGCAGTAGTGTCTTAAACTGCCCATACGCAGGTCAACCCACCAGAACTCTTCAGTCCCTTTAGACTTGTTAGGTCTGAATAGGGCTCATTAATGGTATTTCTCACTTTAGAAGGCACGGATAAAAAGATCTGGGAATAAGATCTGGCTATAAGGAAAGACATGACGTGGTTACTGCAGAGGACACTATTTCAAAGTTCAGGTTAAATACATTATTCACCAAGGTAAGAAATAAAAGGAAACCAGCATTATGCAAAACGAGCAAAAATGTTAAATCCCTTTACTCCAAGCACTGTTCAATGAGAGTAGCAAAAGTTCAAGTTTACAATTAAGAGCCACCAGACTAGCTGACAGAAAACTAGATTTATGGGCAAGACCAGCTGGACTGCAGCCCCAGTTACAGTTACCTTAATTGCTTTTCTCCAGAGGAAAGTTTTCCTTACAAGTTGCCCACCTTTAGGAATTGCTGAGCCTATTGTATAGGCTTAGAAGGCAGCAGGAAGAGGGATATCTTCTTCCACATGACACTTGGAAGGAAAATACTGAACAAATTGAATGGGTTTGACAGGTGGGTCCCCTGCAAGTATTTTCCAATATCACAAGTATATTTCCCTTTGACTCTGTCAGGACCAAAATTACAACCATGAATATAATTTTAAAAATGCTACTCTGAGTTTTAATTTGCATTTGTGTGCACATTTGTATGTACAATGCAAGCACATACAACTTGCATTTTCATTATACTTGTGTAAATCACATATACATAAATTAAATTATATTACATATATTCTATGTGTATTTATTTATATAAAGTAGTCCTCCATATTACTAAGTAGAATTTTAACAAAACATTAACTTTCAAAATGCAATTCAGTTATACTTTCTAATTTATGTTTGTACTGCAGCAGATCTGTAAGCCTTTCCTGTGGACATGCAGTGATCATATCAAAAACACTGCTTGAGGCTGGTTACATTGGCCAATTATACTGTTTTATTACTTCCTTTTTCTGTAAGATTGGGCACCAAAAACACATCAATTAATTATGCTCCTGCTTTTTCTCAATAAAGAGCCTTTCAGGAACAAGATTAGATATGCCTTCCATGCTGAAATGTAATTTTAAATTACCCTTTTCAGTTCACTTCTCACTTCCAATGTGTGATGCATGGGGCACAGCTCCATTTGTTTGCTGTTCCTACCAGAATTTGAAAACTCTGAAGAAAAGACAACCTACATTTTTAAAAACAACTTTCTAGAAATCTGTCACGGAGGAGAAACGCATTGGATGGAAGGCGTTCAGTGGGTGCATACGAGAGGGAACCAGAGGAGTAAAAAAAATGGAATATTAAAGCACAGGAAGGGACACAAAGGGTGGAAACACAGCAGCAAAGTCAAGTTAAGGAGAATGAGGCCTTGGGGCTGGAGAGTGCTCTTTCAGGCGGAGCCAAGGTACACTGGGATGAAACATAGAAACCAAGGTGTTATCCTGCTGCTGCACGATGAGACAGGGTTAATATGTGTCACTGCAGCCTAAAAGATTCTCACACTCCCACAAATAAGGAAGCAAAAGCATTTACAGGAAAAGTGTACAGGTCTGGTGTGGGTGTCACTGATGCTATTTGTGCTTCAGGAAGAAAAGAGGTCTTTCAAGCTCACGACCAAATTTTTTCTGCCCCTTCTGCAGTAAAGACAGACTTATAATCAAACCAACCTAATATTATGGCAGTTATTATGATGGGATGAATTCAATATTTTGACTTTACCATGATAAGAAAAAGAATCAAATTTACTATCAGTAGCTATTTGGGATTTTTTTTCTATAAACATTATCAAAAAGCAAAAAGTAAACATGTTTAATAAAAAAGAGTGGTAAGACTGTCCCTGGTTGTCTAGAAAATGCAGCAGACTACTTTTCAAAGTAGCCACAGGGTCAGACAATAGACATTACAGTCTGAATTACTCTGCATTGTCATAAAAAAATGGAGCTGGGAACAATTTTGTGACAACTCCTTTGTAGAGATTCCACAGTAGTTGATGGAGAAACAACAGGGGTTTCATCATTATTTTCCATAGTTCCTGGAAAAGCTGTAGTCATTCAGCCTGCAAATACCACAAATACATGCAAATGTGTGAGACACATGCATATACAAATATTCGGGTACAAGATGGACAGCACTGACTGAAAGTTAAACCTGTGCGTTCTTGGACTTGAGCTTTCAAAGACCTCCCAAGGAGAACATGAATATTGTATCCTATGGACTGTCTCACCTGAAATTGGAAAGATACTACTGCATAAAGAAAAACATAACCTTTGCTCACAAACAAAAGACTAGCAGAATCCAAGTTTCATGCGATTCTCTAAGCTAGCCACAATTTCAGACACTAAATGTGCTAGGAATTAATTTTAGAGCAACACTAACGATTTCGTATTTGGTGTCAAAGCTTGTTTAATATTTTATCAATCGATATCGCAGATAGGAACTTTGACTTTCATCTAGTTCTGCTCATCTTTAGATGTTCTCATCAGTGTCCATAGTCTTTATACAAACATGCCTATGCTAGCCAGATGAATGTGAAAATTCTGTCATCAAAACAACATGTTACATTGGAGTGCACAGGTGATAACAAAGCCTCTCCTAGTGACAGCAAAACACCTCAGAAATCCAGCCTGTTCATCCAAACATCATGTTGTACCATCCGTGAGTAAATCTCAGTCTTAAAAATTTGACTGCTTACTTCAAAAATAACCCTACAATCTGATCTTTCTGTATATTAAACTCTTCGGTGAAACCCCTGTAACCAAAGACACAGAAACAGGGCAGACATTTTGAACACATGAAAACAACAGTGTGCCAATTCAAAATTTCCAGGAACATCATCATTTTAGCCTAAAAGTACCCTTTGTTGCTCCACATACAAAGCAGCAGAATGAATACAATACAAGTCATATATTAAGCATCATAGAGATTCTCAATGTTCCATGAAGGCATTTAGTCACACTGAAAGGTAACATTTAGGTATTATCTTCTATGCTAATGATGCAGTATTACTCATTCATCAGTTCTTTCCAGAGATCTTGCTATGAATATTCAGCTTGTGATTACAATAACAAATTCAAGGCACTCTGCAATACTTAGCTCTCTGGTATGGTAGTACCACTGTCATACAGATTAACCAAAGTGAACATGGCTACAGTACCACGCATGTCACTCATAACCACCAAGTGATGGGATAGATCAAGCTCGGTGTGGAGGATGCAAAGTGGCTTTAGAAACAGAAATGTCAACCAACTCCAAAATTTGAAATCTGTCAGAAGGGACATAACTACATATTCTTTCCTTGGACTCAAATATCATGAAGCTTGTGCCATACATTCTCCTTGTGTATTAAGTTGAAGAATTGAAAGACTTCCTGATATGAAAATTTAAATCTGTGTGCAGCTCAAATCTGAATCTTTTCTGTGAATGTTTTGGTCCAGTGAAATTCTGCTAAACTGTTTTTATTAAGGACAGCTACTTAATGCTTGCATTTGCTGTGTTAGTCTGCAGTGGAGCTGATGTAGTGGTCACTGTAGAGGACAAGCTATGGAAGTAATGGTAAATGTCACATGCAAAACAACTACCAACGGCATAAATAAAGCCACAGTTCTTTTCAGCGTTTGTGTTCAATTTCACAATCATAGACTTACGTGTCACCAGTTGAATTACACATTCATGTGCAACTTTGTTATAACTGACAACTTTTTAAAATCAGATTTGCTTAAAAGGGGTCATAACACGGATATAGCTAAGAAGTATTTCTGGCCACACCACCAAGCAAAAGGGATATGTGCTAAGAGCACAACGTACTGTATGGGATGTCAAAACTGATATGTAACACAGCAGTGGGAAAGACCAGCACTGACCAAAACCATTCACACTGTGAGAAAGAGTATCCCGATAGCTCCTAGGAGGGAGTACAGCTGGTCCTACTGCTGCACAGAATGCATTTCCAGCATGGAAGAAAGGAAGGAGAGGATGTCTATAGCGTTAGCTCATCTTTAGTAGTTCAGAGTAAGGAAGCAATATCCTTATTCCGTCCATTTGTTAATTTTCTTCTGAATGCTGCACTGGTTGAAAAGTAACTGGGAGGAATGGGAAGAGAAAATGCAGACTCAGACACAAACAGAAGCTTTGGGCAATACATTATATCATCCTGGGTACAATTTTTACTGTTGGATGACATTTCCTTGCTGTGGAGTTTCAGGGCCATGCAGTATCCTTTTCAGTAATTTCTGTTCTTCACTCCTTTGTTAAGGAGGACCCTTTCCAGAGCTGTGGTTTGCACAGTGCTACTGATACGGTCAGTGTACCTTGGCTGGTGGGCAGATAACATTGTCCTACATGCCAACTGATAGCAATCTCTCTTCCTCTTCATTTTGGATAAACTCAACTCATTTCCCAGTATACAATCAGACCATGTAAGTGGTACAGTTCTATGACATATGTCAAAGGCAAAACTATCCACTGGTCCAAAATTTAGACAACAGTGATCTAGGATACCTGTGCTGGCACTGACACACAATTCTTAAATGCAAAATTATCAGCTGGATGATCTTAACAGTGGTTCACCGAAACCCTTTTTTTCCAAAGAATTACACTGTTTACCTTCAGTCCGGTCCGGTAGTTTCCCACTTTTACTTGTTGTTCCTGTGTTGACTGTTTCAGATGAGGTGCTGAGTTTGGTGTTGGGGTCTCGCTTCGGTTTTGGAGGTGGCTGCTTACGAGAGCTGCTACTTTCATCATCAGTTCCTCCAACAGAATGAAGAGACTGGGATCTCACGGTAAAGCCACTGGAGCAAGGATGAGGCAGTCTGTCCTGAGGAGCCGGCATTGTCATGAATCCCATGCGGAAATGTTTCCCCACGTAACTGCCTTCATTTCCTCTTGCTACTTCTCCACCTATGCTGTAAGAGAAAGCACAAATGTAAGTAAATGATCCACCTTCGCCTGAACTGTACCTGGAACCAGGGTCTCACTTCTGCCTCTGATGAGCAGATCCTACTTTTGAATTTGAGAACGAGCAATGCTCTTTTCTTAAAACAAGATGACTATGAGAGGTCTATTTTTCAATATAGGCCAACAACTGAGATGCAGATACACTGCTATGCACTCAAAACTTTACAAGAAGAAACTGAGAAAAGTTTTTGTCAGATTTCATACCATTGTGACTAGAAATTGTCTATAGAATAAATTTCAAACATCTGAAATCAGAACTGAATTTTCAGGAAGACAGGAGACTGTGAGTTGGGCAAAGAATAATGTTTTAGAAATACAACACTGTGTTTTGATTCACGCTCCCTGACACTCATCTTTGAGTACAGATACTCATGCAGCTTGGGAAACAAGGCTTTTGGGGTCCAATCAATCATTTCTCTTGACATTAGAGAATGGTAAAAATTACTTGGATATAGGAAACTGAACATTAACATCTCATGAAATCCATATAAAGCTGCAACACAAGTAGCTTCAGAGTATTAAGTTACAAATGTAGGAGATGAAAAGGCCATAGGCTGTGGGACACCAGCAAGAAAATAACCTCCAACCATTCAGAAATGTAGGTATAGAAGAAGGAAATTTCAGTTGAAACAAGTGTCCTCATACCAAATTTACTGTGGGTGGCAGAACTGAGAACCTGGTATTGTTCCTGCCCTACTCATGCAGGCTTATCAGTTCTGAAAAACAGCTCTTACTGGTGCTTATACTGTAAACCTACTACACATTTCAATTAAGGCAATTCAGTGACTATGCAAAGAAACTCAGCAACACACACAGGTCAGCATGGGCCTGTTTGCAACAAGGTTTGAAATGGTACCACTGTGGGCACACAGAAGTGTTAGTACAAGAACTGGTAAGTCCCAGAAAGCCCTACTTAGCTCCTGTTTCCCCTTCACACAGAGTGAAGCTCTAAGCGGGGTCAGTGTGCTTCTCTGAAAGTTTCTTATTCCATGTTGCCTTGGGCTGGTGCCATTTATTTGGTGCTGGAATGCATTTCCTTCTTTAAAAACAAGAACATTTCTTAATAGTGTGAAGAGTACAAGCTGTACGTAATTGTCCTAAAAGCATCAGACTGGCAACAAGCAGTGCACAACTTTGTGCATGATAAAGCAGAACTTTTGTTTGCTTACTATTGTCCTTGCATTTTTATTCCATTTCCTCTCTGAGTGGAGATGTCCCCCTGAACAGGTCTAATTGATCATGTGCCACTCTCCAGGGGCATTGACACCTAACCACATGTGTGAACATGTGCACACAGGCATGCCACACACATGCACACACTGGTCCCTGTTCATAACTAAGTTATTACCAAATCCTAATTGGCATCAATTCCAGAGGGATTTGCAGGCAGAAAGATCAAAAGGTAGAACTCATTAATTTGAATATTTATAAAAAAACTGTAGCTAGTTGAAATGATTAACTATGCCTCTACTAATCTTTCATAAATTGTTCTGAAAATAATATAATCCTCTGACACTGGACTACAAAAAGGGCCTGTCAAATTATTTAAAGAAGATTACTATCCAAAAATGCTGAAGGATGCAGGTGGGGAGTCTGTTTCCTGCCTTAAGTCCATTGGATAAATCACTTTTAGCAAATAAAATTTCATTTTGCCAAGTTTCCAGTATTAGAATTCTTAATGGGTTATACTATTTAATTAGTGCATTTACTTCACTGCAGTTTGAAGGTGTTTAAAGCACACAGTGTAAGACACATTCTGTTCCAGAATGACTTGCACAAATTCCATGAAGGTGACAGGTTTCATCCTTTTCCTAAGAATACACAGAACTGCATTTATATTAAGCACGAAGTTTTTTTGCCAAACTGCTTCATCTTGTATTCCAGAAATAAAAACTTTCAAAATATGTCTGGTGTCTAAATGCACTGTCTTATTAAACAATTAAATCACGTCCTTTCTTTCCCTTCCCTCAATTTTTTTTCTTCTTTACTGAGTTCCTTTCAGTATCATGGATGCAAACCTCCTACCTGCTTCCTACACTTCCTCCACAATAAACAGCCCTATAGCCAGGTCAGAGAGAGGTTGCAGTTACAGACGGGGACAGAACATTCTGTTCTGCTTCACAGTTGAAGTAGATCTGGTCTTGCTTTTTTACATCCTCTGCTCAGCTACTAGAAAAAGCAGCAGGACACCATTTCCCCCTTCTCAGCCACATTCAAAATAGAGTCCATTCTTCTTTGAGTGTAGGAGCCAACCTGCAGCTGATGGTTAAGCAATGTAAACCGCAAGCTGAAGAAGACTAGTCTCTAATTCTTGATTCAGGACCCTGGTCATTGACCAGGATCACAAAAGGCTTAGGCTTATTACTTACACTGGTAGCAATCCCTGAGTGTTGGCAGCAGGTTTCTGAGCAGAGCCTGACTAGTACATGCCAGCCTCATACAAGGTGGAGTGCCAAGCTCACATCCCAGTATCACAGAATCAACTAGGTTAGAAAAGACCTCTGAGATCATCCAGCCCAACCTATGATCCAACACTGCCTTGCCAACCAGACCATGGCACTGAGAGCTACATCCAGTCTTTCCTTAAACACCTCCAGGGACGGTGCCTCCACCACTTCCCTGGGGAGCCCATTCCAGTGTCTAATCACTCTTTCTGTGTAGAACTTCTCCCTAATGTCTAAACTAAACCTCCCTTGGCACAGCTTAAGACTGTGTCCCCCAATACAGACCAAAATTCTCTGTGGTACAAAGAGAAAGGAATCACTTCAGACTCTTACCCAGAGCCAAAGTCCAAAATCAGGATGACAGATTTCAAACATGGCATCCCCTACCCTCAGGTAGCAACAAGCTGAAGCTCCATTTAGACTTGTGCAGTGCAAAATGCTGCTGATGTTACATCATGAAACCAGACAGAATTAAAGGATTTATTTATATACTCCTCCTGCTTGCAACCATAAGAATTGGCTGGGACCAGTGTGTGTCCCCCTACAGCACAAGCCAAGAAACCTTTACACACACCTTGTTACATAAATGACTAAAGAGACAGTGAGAGAAAGTAATTGTGTAATCTCACTCCATTATTTCTGACAAGGAAGAGTCTGTGCTCCTCATTGTGTTGATAATGAGTTCTATTTCATTTCAAAACGGTATTAGGTGAGTTGCTGCAAGTATTACATAGTTTATTAATATATATGGAAATACAGATTTGGATTATACCTCTGGGAAGTTTCAATTCAAACTTGGCCAGGATCAACTGCTTCCCTGACAAAGAATTATGCATGGCATTCAAATAACTGTTAAAAATGCAAGATATTTGTCTCCAAAGAGAGACATGAATTATATAACAACAAAATTAATCATATGATCACTCATGTTACACACTTACATCAAAGCTGACTTTGTGCTGAAAAAGCACTTTAGTGTTTGCCAAGTTTAGTGACTGGTGCTGTAGTGAGTAGAGAAAAGGGTGCAATGAGGTTGGTTTCAGACACCCTTAAGAAGACTATTCTGAAGCATCTCTCCTTTCAAAACCACATTACAAGACTTTTCCAAAGCCTTCCTAACAAGGCCAGTGTAAACCATTGAGTGCTGCCAGATTACATGCTCTCTTCCTGGGTGCACTGCAAGGTAAGCAAGCTTCCCATCCTTCTCCTTCTTCCACACAATACTGGAATTAAATCATTACAAAAATACCAATATTATTGGATCTGCCTTAAATCAGTAACAGTGGATTTCAGATTTCACTTTTAAAATATGAACAAGTGATCCAACTGATGGATCCGATGAGTCCTGTTACATCTCCAATACAGGTTTTGTCTGTCAGCTGAGATCAGCTGAGGTCAGAACTGGGCTGGCATTAAATCACACTGACCTTGCTGCTCCTACCTGTGGTATCAGCCTGCTGGCACATAGGCTGTAATCATGGCAGTCCTGGACACATCACAGTTCAGCTTCTGGTGCTCTGCCTGCTCTGTTCTACCATGTAGATATTGGGGTATTGACCTAACTACAGCAGAGAATAATGGAATTGTTTACATCTTTGAAGAACTACAAAGGAGAAATATTTTATATTATTCATTTTATTACACATCACAAAAGGGCCAGTTATAGAGGAAGACTAAACATTAAAAATGAACACAGTAAGTACTCTAAATGGATGCAGTGCGGACAAGGTCATGTCCACCTTGCTTTGTCATGAGTCATAGTGTTCCTATTGACTATGAATATATTTTTAAGTTAGATAACTAACATAAATAAGTTTTCATCACATTGTTGAAAAATACGTAGCAAAGAAAAAGTATCCAGAGACTGACTGCCTCAGTCAGTGTGGTCTTTTTAATTTGCATTGTTCCTACTCAGCATTGAAAAACAAATTTAATTTGCTGTGCAGTTTCATTAATTGGTCCAAGCAGAAACCAAATTAATTCCTGGAAAAGAAATTAATAGTTGTATGAAAACTTTTGTTTTACTTGGTGTTACTTGTTTAACTATAAACAATGTGCAGTTGTAAGGAGTAGAAATCTTGAGACTACCTAAGTTCCATAAAGTCAGAATACCCTAGAGGTACATTTTCCTCCCAGCCATCTATCTACTCTTGTTCTTGGAATTCATGCAAAAATTCTCTTATCAGTTCAGACTTACAATGGATTAGTTTCATGCCTCAGGCACCAAGAACCGTTTGGTAGTTCCCCTCATCTTCGTACAATTTCTATTTTTCTTCCTGTGCTTCTTTACGTGAGATATTCTGACTTTTTAGCTACAAGTTCAAAACAGGAGCTACACCTGACTATGAGACTTGACCTCTTAAGCAGGAGGAGGGGGAATGTCCTCTGCTGGGGACATGGCATCTTTGGAGGTACTTTGCCAATCTTTGCTGTGATACACACCAATTGGGGACCAAAAAAGGTCACCATCCTTCTAAATGTTAAAATTCCAGAGAACCAAGAGAAATTATTTCAATAGCAGCTCCTCTTGTGCTTGAAGAAGACTCAGTCACAGATACTGGTTTGTTAGCTGGCAGAAACTGAGCTGGGAGTCTCTGCAGGCTCCTGTGTGGAAATGGGGAGAACTATGAATTACAGGGCAAATGATGCACATGGATGGCCAGGCTTCTTCCCTCTGGGGAGCTGCAAGCCCACAAGGAGCTAACCCCCCATGACATGCTTCTAATCCATCACGGAAACCATCTGAGTCAGAGACTGAAGAATAGTCACAAAAAAATTAACTGTGATAATATAGGAAGAATTTTCCATAGAAATTACTATACAACAGCAAAACCACAAAAGAAATACAAATACATAACTCAGGCATTTTGTATAAGCTGGTTTGGCTGTGCAAACAGCAATTTATCCCATAATGCATCTATGTTTTCTGGGTTAAGAGAGTAGCTATTGTTATTTTAACCATTTCCTCACTCTTAGAGCAATGAACACCCTGCTCCTCTGCTCATATCAAATGTTCTGCATATGAAGGCCTGAAATGGCTTTGAAATGTCTATTCCCCATCAGAATAAATTATACACACATATACTAGGGATGACACATTTTACTTTGTATCTGAGAAGCACTTTCAAGATTAGCATAAATTATATTTGTAAATTAGAGGTTGGATGCCAAAAAACAGAAGATATACTATTTTTATCCCCTAAACATGATTTCAGCAGACCATGAAATGTAATACTGAAGAAATAAGAGCAGGTTCACAATCATGGATTCAGGAACTGTGCTGTAGGTATGCTTCTACACAAACCTACAGGATTTTTATTACAAAAATTAAACATATAAATTACATACATTTCTATTTTTTTAAATCCCACTTCAGAGGTCCCCCTCCTTATTCCCAAAGAATAGACATACTTTTTTTTTCTCTGTATTACTTTTCTGAAATACTTCAAATGACTCACCGTGATCTTACATCAAGATCCAAAGGATAATACTACCATCCTTTTAGATACAAGATAAAATGTAAATGAGTCATGACAAAGGTCAAATTTAGAGCCATTTTGTGCACCTGGAGGACTATTCAAAGTGAGCAACAGACATGTCTATGCACATCTAACATCTTACCTCTGCCATATGCCTCTGCATTTGAGGTAGGAGATCAGGTGCTGCTTAAGAAGTCAGGTCTCTCAGGATACAGAATACATTACTGCTATAAAATAAAATTTATTCTTTTATCACACCTGTCAAACCCACAGGCCCAGGGTTTGATCCCACAAATATGCAATGAGCTGACACCCCCTCTTTGAGTGCCTGCATTACTGCCCTGAAATACCCAGGAAGTTTTGTGGAAATCACCTGTCACTCGTGAGCCTGTTGTAAGCAACGGCACTTGCAGATGTGTGTCCACATATTCTGAGACTGGATTATTTCTTCAAACACTCTGGGGTACTGTTGAGACTCTGGCTCTACCACCCCCAACAGGACTGAATCTTGCTCACAGAAGATTGCCCAGATGAAACAGAACTACAACTTGTAGCTGTACCAAAAGATTAACTGAGTCCCTGGTGAGCAACCAAAAGGCAGTTGTAATCCCTATGCAGTGCACAATGGACAGTAAAAGCAAAACTAACCAAGATTGTCCACAGCAGGTTTTCCATATAATGTCAGAAAACCTGATTTCAAACGATGATCTGCTATGCTCTGAAGTGAACTGTTTCTGTAATGCAAAAGGTTGAAAATGCTACCAATAGCAGTAGTTCTGGGGAAAAACAATCAAAACAAACCCAAAACAGTTTATAGGGAACGTTGATAAATAAAAGCTCTGTATGCTATTTTTACAACAAATTTGACATAAGTTAAGCAGCTTGGAAAGGAGCAACTGAGGAGTAAGGATCCACAGAGAGCTTAACAGAACTGTAACAGAAGTGCAGGTACTACTTCTGATTTCCACTGGAATTCTTTCGCCCTATAGTAGGCTGCCTCTTAAAACCAGGACTAAGGATGAGTACATGGGGCTGAACAACCACAAAGGCCTGACAGTGCTTTCCTCAAAGACCAACACTCACTGCTGTATCTGGGGCACAGGGTGCCCAGTGCTCCAGCCCCACGTGTGACTGTGACCCAGCTGACGCACATGGGAAGGTCTGTGAGTTGTGAACAGACAACACTTAACAGGCGGGAGTGAAACGTGCTCTGCTTTTATATGGCTACAGTTATTTTTGATTTTGCACTGGGGGACGCAGAGCTAAAAGCCAGCAAATGAAAGCTCACATTTTCAGAGTCACCTAGAATTAGACATCGACCATATGCAATGGTTTAAACTGAGTGCAAATGCATGTTCGTGTTAATGGAGTGGGGTTTTGCATCCTGTCAAAAATGGGTGGAGCTAGAACAAGGCTGTGTTTTTATCACATTCAGTGAAAAACCACATGGCCCAGACTCCACTCTGCCTGAGCAACTGTGGCTAAATAAATATTTCAATGAGATATGGGAACAAATTAACATGCAAAATCACTTTTGAGCATTTTCGTAATAAAATGTTTCTTCAGTTTTGACTCAAGGAGTTTTAATGGAAATAAAATTTGCACAAAGTAAAAAAAGCCTTTTCATGGATCAGATGCTGCGAAAAGTTTAAACCTGGAGAACTAAATGAAATGTGCTGACTCTATGAATGGTGACCTGTGAACCAAGCGCTCTGTACAGGCTGAGATGTTGTACTGGGTCTGCCCTTTCCAAATTTCGGTTTATTTTAAACACAGATTGTACAGATGCCCTTCGGAGTCCCTTGAGCAAACATGCCTCTACTTTCCTTTTAAAATCCAAGCTCAAATACAAAGAAAATATTGTTTTAAATAACTGTTTCCTATGGCATCCAGTTCTAAAGAGAAAGGATTCTGAAAGGACCTCACTTGCAGTGAACAGGAAGAGCAACATTTCATTTTGAAGGAAAACTCTTTACAAATTTCACTTCAGTGTGATCTGTAGCAAAACATATAGATTTTTCTTATTTGACTAGTGACCTGAAACTCCAGTTATTCACATAATTCTTCTGATAATATTATCATTCATAACTTGCAGTTCAAAATACACTCCCTGAGATGACCTACCTCTTTGTATAAATGACCTACCTCTTTTATAAATGCCATGTGAGTAGATAAGAAAGGGAGAGGCACTTCCTGGCACAGTGGGAGAAGGTCTCAGTAGCACAGTCACAGTAGGGATATAACAGGGATGTAGGTTCCACTGAAGGGACAGTTTTATGCAATGGCTTGTCTTCTGGCACCTCACCACTCTAGACCTGTTATATTCATATAAGGCAATTTTGTTTCCAAAAATCACAGCACATGACAAAATTCAAGAATTTACATTCTTTTGACCAGGCATATATCTGAATATTTTAGTAATATTTTAGGTACTGCTTTCACTGACATTCGGGTCAGTTTTTAGTTGCTAAAAAAGCATATGCAAACTCAGAGAAGTTGTACTCCCTCAAAGGCAGGGAGGCCCTGCCTAGAGACTTCAACAAATTAGAGGACTAGGCAATCACCAACCATGAGGTTCAACAAGAGAAAGTGCCAGATTCTGAACCTGGGATGGGGCAACCCTGGATGTATGGACAGACTGGGGAATGAGATGCTGGAAAGCAGTGCCAGGAAAGGGACCTGGGGGTCCTGGTCGATGGCAAGTTGAATGTGAGTCAGCAGTGCCCTGGCAGCCAGGAGGGCCAACCATGTCCTGGGGGCTCTGCTCTGCTCTGGGGTGGCTTCACCTTGAATATTGTGGCAGTTTTAGAGAATGTCCAAAGGAGGACAATGAAGATGGTGAAGGGCCTTGAGGGAAGGCTGTATGAGGAGTGGTTGAGGGCACTTGGTCTGTTCAGCTGGAGAAGAGGAGACTGAGGGGAGACCTCATTGCACTTAAAACTTCCTCCTGAGGGGAAGAAGAAGGGTAGGCACTGATCTCTTCTCTCTGGTGACCAGTGACAGGACCCAAGGGAATGACCTGAAGTTGTGTCAGGAGAGGTTAAGGTTGGATATTAGAAAGAGGTTCTTCACCTGGAGGGTGGTTGGGCACTGAACAGGCTCCCCAGGGCAGCTGTCACAGGACCAAGGCTGACAGAGTTCAAGAGGCATTTGGATGATACTCTCAGGCACATGGTGTGACTGTTGGGGATGGTCCTGTGCAGAGTCAGGAATGGACTTGATGATCCTTGTGGGTCCCTTCCAACCTGGCATATTCTATGATTCTGTGATTAGCTATTTAAATAGAACTAAATCAATTTTAATATACAAACTGTATTTTTAAATTTTTATTTTAAGGGAACGCACAGTGCAAGTTCCTACTAACAGTGCAAGTTCCCCTCTTACAGTGACTCTCTGTGCTGAACTGGTCTTTGCACAAGAAACAGAAAATGTAACTCACTGCAGCTCTCTCCAACCTAACTACATTAATGTTCTGCTGGATACATCACTTTGCTGTCATAGGTTCTCGAACCCATAGAAATCTTCACCAGAAAATCCTTTTTGTTCACTGGAAGACCCGTGCCTGAGTCCATTGCCTTGACTTTACAGCCAGCATTACTAACCTTTCTCTTCCTTCTAATGTGTGGAGGAAAGGTTTCAGCTCTTTTGTCAATCACCACTTTGTGATTTAAGTGGACAGCAGTGAGTGTCTGTCCTTTGCAAAGTGAAACAGACTCAAAAAAGTAAGTGAAATATTTTTGACAGATGTGCTAAACCCAGAATACAGGAAAGGGAATCACTCCACACAGACGTGTACATTGGTGTTTCTCTCCTCCCCTCCTTTTTCCTTGGACAGTCTCAATCTGCTAAAAAATCTACATGAAACCCTGTACATCAGTATCAGCAATCCTTATAGTCAAAGCCTGGAGAACTTGTTCATTAAGGTACAAAGTCCTTTTGAAAATCTCTCTGCTTATATCACTTTTCTATGCATAGCAAAGGGATCGTTATTGCCAAAACAGAATAATTATGTTCTTCGCACCTAATTTTAGAAATAATAATATAAAATAACTCTGTCTTGATGGATGTCAGTTTCTTAGCCAGGGCTGTCAGAAGCTGCTTATTTGCTCAGAGCAATAAATAAAAAAGGACATTATATTTTCAGAAACTAAGCTGACTTAATATTACCTGTCAGAGCATGTGAAAAGCAAGTGTAATGGGCATAGAGGTGGTTAAGACCACTGAAAGAGGACAGTCAGCAAAAGTATAGCTTGTCCCATGCATACATATACCCAGTGTGCCCCTGAATAGATTCCATATTGAGGTCTTCCAATATATTCATTGCATCTCCAGGCATTCCATTTAGAAATCAAGATGAATTGTTCAAATGCTAAGTACAGAAATTCTTTTCTTCTCTGTATCTGCGCACAGAGCTAATGGGCCCGACCCAGGAACTCCAGTAGACTACTAAAAGGTATTTATGTATATAAGAATTTAACACCAGAGACAACTGGCTACAATAAAACCTGCCAATAACCTGCCAAAGCTGCCAAAAATCAGCACATGCTGATTTTCATCACTCTCAGAATTACTTTTGCAAATGGGGATGTTCAGATAATTTGGGGCACTGCTGTGTTATGTTGTTTTTTTTTCCTGCAGGAGTAGCTTTTTGCCAAATTTTTGAGCAGAACCTACATCCAACAAGTTCTGATAGTGAAGGAAAGTGGTAGTTAAATGGTCCTTTATGGACACGTACTTACATTGCCCAAAGGGTCATCACTACAGCCTATGAAGCTGCAAATTTTGCTAAAGCAACAGCTTGTTTTCCAAGCTGTGACAGTCTGTGTGAGTATTTTTTAGGGAGCTAAAACATTAAAACAAAGAGCAAACACTTGTAACCTGTATTCAATGGCATAATGCTAAATTAAATAGGGAATGTACTAGTTTAGTTCCCTGCATGAGAGGTGATCAGTTCTGTGCTGTTCCTACTAAGTGTGTAAACTCCCTTTATTCCTCAGGCAACTCTTCAGAGGTGTCATTTATAGAGGAGCATGTTCGAAGTATCTCAGCTTGCAAGAAATAGTGCATTCTGTGCACTGAGGTGGTGAGCTGTGGCAACTGGGGTTACACAAAGTCTGGACCTAATTTTACATTAAAGATGACATCAGAAATAATGTGCTGTTACTTTTCTTTGCTTTAAGAACTACCATTAAAATCTGCAAAGCTGCTGGTAGTAAGTTGCATTGTATGTACATTTCCAGGTCGCTTAAACCCCTTTGAAAAGTCTTCTATCTAGGAACAATAACCCTGAAAAATTATGAGCTGTCTTTCCATTTCCCAAAGCTACATTTAGGCAGCAGCCTACTTTAAAGTAACTTAAACCAGCAAGGGCCTCAGAGACACCTTGTATGTAAGCACCAAGCACTGCAGCCCAAATCAGTTATCTGCAGACTAGGCAGTGCAAAGAGTATCTGTTTGTCTCTAGTAAGAGCAATTCAACTCTGCCTTTTTATTTATTTTAAACCAAGAAAATATTGTTGTTCTCTGCTCCAGAATATATGATACCCCTTACCTTGCCCTGCCACCCAGTGCCCTGACAGGACAAAGAAGCCTTTTGCTCTGTTCTTACTGCACCAGCTACCCCAGAATTTCCAGTTTTGTAATGCTAACCCAAAAAAACTTTCTTCAAGATGGTCTTATGGTAAGGATATTAAACCAGAGCAGCCTCAACTCAAACATTTTGAGCCATTCTGTATAGTACTAGAACAGGCAGGCTTTCAAGTCCTGCAGAGAGCTCATGGCAACATACCTTTTGCCTATCTTTTAACAGGCATTGTCATCCTCTTAATAAATGCAGTAATGGGCTACTGAGTTTGAAAGAATGGAATCATAGAATCATTAAGGCTGGAAAAGACCTTTAAGATCATCAAGTCCAACTGTCAAGCCAGCACCACCACCATGTTCACCACTAAACCATGTCCTCAGGTCTAGGAAGGGTGAACCATACTGGACTTAACACACACACTTCTTTGAATTTGTAGGTGAAATGATTTTCCAGCTTACCTAGAATGGCACAGAGAAATATTAATGTTTCTGGTGATGACCAGCTCATTATTCTGGTCTCTAGAATCTCTATTTTATTTTTTACTCAGTAAGAAGTGAAAGATAACAATTGTTAAATAAAGGCTATGAGCACGTAGTTATTTAGCCAGTGGATACACTGCTTTACAACAAAAGATGATGATTAGAGGTGAGAAAAGATAGAGGCAGCACAATCACATTATTGCAGGTCTAAAGTGCCCTGTGGAAACTTCATGGAGGTAAAGGGTAAAGCCAGCATTTTTTCCATTAAGGCTTTGAGTTATACAGTTATCTGTCACCATATTTGCAAGTTTTCCTTTATCCACACCACACTCCTAAAATGAAAGCCAAGGCTCTTTTATAATATTGCTATTGGAATCTGGAATGGAAAACTAAATGCAATCTAAGGTTGCAAGACACTAGAAAAAATTTGGGAAATCAAAACTACGGTTTCCCAGATGTTTGTTAATGATCCAAGTTGAAGCTTCTAATCTACCCTAAGATATTAAAAAGGAGATCATATTTCACAGGTGTATCCACTAAAATTAGGATAGCTTTGATTCAAGACCCAAAATAACTTGAAGAGGGCTCATGAAAGAATAGTGCCAAGGAAAGAAAATACCTCCTAGGGAGAGATTCCCTCCTGTGAAAGTGACAAAATTGGGTTGTCTAGTAGATACTAACATCTGTAATTCTTGAAATACAGATAAAAATTACTGTAAATTATAACCTTTCATAATACATAAGAGTTATTTATGCATATGCTTACTAATCTGTGTTTAGTGCCCTTCCAGCTGAACAGAGGAACAATTAGCCATAGTACCATGGAACATGTAGATATGTAGCTTTGATTTAAAGAGTATGACAGGCAATCAGTGTGTGTCAGAGGGAGCCTACATCAGCAAAGAGACATGTTAAAGCCACATTTGAATTTTCTTTTTTAGGACTGAACAGATGAGTGTTTCCTTCACGTTCTGAACACAGTGGGATTGGGAAATAACCTGAATTGCAGGCTAGGAGAAAATGGAGTGCTTCAAATTACAGGAAAATGAAGAGCACTGACTTAATTCCTCGCTTTCAGCAGAATTGAGTAGTGCATAGCAAAAAAAGAAAAGCCAAACATATCCCTAAGTCTGTTATTATATTTTTCCAGTTTTGTACACCACACATAGTATGACAGCTAGAAATCGACTATTTCCCTACATTTTTCAGTCTCGTGAGCATTAAATTTGGTTGATGAACTGAAAAAAAAAGAAAAATTGAAAGGCTATGGATTACTATTTTTTTAAATGATAAAATGAAACAGAAATACAGCCAGGGAATGAAAGACTGGGTTCCTGTACTAATACTTATGTACAATGAAAGCAACTAAAGATTCCTTTCAAAAAGACATCAGTATTTCTTCTACAAAAGGTTTAGATTGGTTGTGAAAATATGAACTGACTACCTATTTCAGCTGGACAGTGTCTGATTGCAGTCACAAAACTGTCAAAGATGCAGGCTAGTAGGAAGAAAATATCTAAGCTGATCGAATCACATTTTGCTTTTGAAAGCAGAGACTCTAATCGTTATGCATCCAGTTTGAAAAAAAACAGTACAAAACTGAGAAACCTGAGCAGGACTGTATTACCCAGTCTCCTCTGTCCCATTTGCATGGAGAGTCTCCTCACCTCCTTTGACAAAGCCAGGCTTGGATCCTTCCCACTAATGATTTATATGCTTTGTCAGGACTACAGAGCTAGAGAGGAGTATAAACAAACCGCTCTGTTTTCTATAGAAATAAACAAATGTCAACTTTTTTCCTCAAGCCAAGTCCCTCAGTGACTGGAGTGCATATGAATGGTTGGACAAATGACTAAGGCTGTCCCTGGAGAGGAGCACTTTGTGCCCTGGTGCATCTTGTGCAGGGAAGAGTGAGAGCCAGAGGAGTCTCCCTGTCCTGCCTTTTAACTGCAAAGTGCAAGGTAACTGAGAGCCAAAACAGAGACTAAATCACCCACAAAACAAAGTTCTTGAGATTCAAGTGCCTCAAAATTTCCCTTAGAGACAGTTATACACACATACAATTTACACATCTAATGCAGAAAGCTTCTGTCCCAGCTAGTGCTGTTTTCAATGACAGTGTTGCAATATATAATTTGAAAATTTCATTGGTATTCTTTGCTAATAATGACCATTGTTGTTCCCTTTTGTTTTGCTGTGTGTTCTGTCTTAGCTACCTTCCATCCCTAATGTGTTTTATTATTATTCAGGTCCTTGCCAAATCTGTCCATTACCTGCTCATTAGAACTCCTGTGGTAGAAAATGTTCCTGTAAGAACCTAACTAACTCCAGTATATTTCAATTTATTTTCAGGCTGAGTGAGTCTAAAGCTCAGATTATCAAGGTGAGCTTGCAGTGGTGTGTTTGATAGACTCTGCATCTCGTTGTATTAAGGCAAAGGGAAATTCATCTATAAAGTTTTAACTTATACTTTGAAGGCTGAACAAAAAATAAGTAGATCTAGACCCTCAAAAAAGCTTATCTCTACTGTGGCTTGAAGTGACTAGTAGTTTGACAGGTGAAATAATTTAGAGCATTTCTTTGTTAGACATATGAGAGGGAAATGTGGCAATCAGCAGAATAAGCTTGTTCTGATGACTCTTTCACAACGGAACCCATTTTGGAATTCTCCAAAGCAACTTTAAAATTTCCAAGAGCAGGCAAAGAGGTCTTTTTATTTAAAATTGCTAATAAAACCACTGAGTAGGTCAGTGAGTTGGGCCTACAGCAAGCTCCAGAAGCACAGAACATTTATATGCGATTTGAGGGCTGAGTTCCCTCCAGAATGACTGTAGAGTTCTCACTGCACTGCAGTTATGGCTATAAAATATTAGCAATGTTAAGTAAATTACAAGTTATTACATGAGAAAGGCTTTCCATCAGGTAACAGCTGGGCCTCCAAGCTATCCAAAACAGGCCTTATTACTTGTCTCCACTTCCATTTTTTTAAACATATGAAAATTATTTCCTAACACTTAAACCAAAGAAAAAGAAAAAAGAAACAAAATTCAGAGTTTAAATAATCATAGCTAAAAGCATATAGCAGGCACATTTTATCCAATTTATTATTAAAAACAGCAGCAAAAATTGACTATGATATTGCAGGGGCAGGAGAAAATTAAGCAATGTCTCATCTACTACTTCCAACTAAATTTTAAGCACTCTGGGGCTTTTAATATAAATGGCAATTTTATTGCTGGCATTAGAAAAGTAGTTATCCTGATCTCCAAAAATGCCTACCACTTTCTGGGCAATTCTGTGAATTATGTGTAAATTATTAACCACAGGTCAGGTCATCTCAGACACAGAGCAATTACCGACTGTTGCAGAACCCTACGAAACTGTAAAGCCACAGGAAACAGAGGATTGAAAAATGCAGATTGAATCACTGGCCAGCCACTCCTACCAGAACAACATGGTCTCAACACCCTTTCCCCTTCCCCTGCACTTATTTTATCTCATTCCCTGAGGCAGGACCAGTTGTGCCTGTGTCCAGCAGGCAGTACCATCACCATCACAGCCAGCCCTGGCCCCGGGGAGGTTCGTTTCCACAAGAGCCATAACAGCCCAGAAGCATCTTGTCAGACCAGCCAGACTGAGCAGGGGGAGTCTGGCTCTACCCCAGTCATGCCTTAATGAGATGATCATCTGCCTTATTACAAAAGACACCAAATAAAACTGGATATTTAGGAACTCACATTGTCATGAGGGGGAAAACTGCTACAAAGTATTAGCTTATCACTAGGTATCCAACCAATTTCACAGAAGACTAGCAGCATCTCGTTAGGTTTATAAATATAAACTGTCATCTGTTCAGTCCATTTATAAAATGTGGGAGGGCAGCAGGAAACCTAAAGATTCACAGGGAGTTTCTGGAGAGAAACATCCACTGCTCTCTTTCTCATTTCTCTCAGTCTTTAATTTTAGTCTCATCTTTTCACAGTTCTTTCTTCTCCTTTCTGTACATTGCCTGTTACTGCAGAACCACCAGTCATCCTGTACACTCCACTCCACTGATGGAATTCCTGTGCAAATGCCCAGCACCATCACAGCTGTCAGCAGCTGTATCCCTCCTCTGACATTTACAACAGTGGATCTTCATCATGGAACAAGGGGAAAGGAGGGAATGAGGAGCACTGGGGAAAGCAGAGGCCACCCTTGAGCCTACACAGATAGGTGTAGCTTGTTTTGACAAAGCAGAGCTGAGGCCACAAATGGAGCTGCATGGCAGGAGGATGGCAAGGACTGCAGAAGACCCACTGAGAACATGGGGTCCAGTCTGTACAGTTATCTTGTATAGTTATACAGTCTCATTGACTTACAGGACCTTGGCATCTCCCAATCATTTACGCTTGGAGAACTGCTATTGCTCCACTTCAAAGGTTGGCAGATGATGCAGGACATACAGCTGACCAAAAACCTCAATTCACATCCCATAATTCCCAAACTGCAATCTCAGATCCAGCACCACCTCCTATCACACTTCTGCTTTTCTCCACATGGTTAGAATTTCACCTCTGAAATGCACAGAAATACTGGTCTGAACACAGTGCCCCATGCCAGAACACAGCCTGAGAACCTCAGAGAGGGGTGCATCACAGACACCACAAATCAATTCAATTCAGGAAGAAGCTGTTGACATTATGAACCCCCCCACACACACTCCCTTTTGACACAACTGACAGTGGCAGTCTCTCAGGAGAAGACCAAGCGTTGGGCCTGAAAGCACACCTGTGGTTTGCAGTGAGGCCTCAGACTTGGAAAGCAAGGGCAGAACGCAGATAAGCTTTTGGCTTATCTACAACTGCCATCTCATTCTTTCCCACCTTGCTTTCCAAAGTTCCCCAGCACACCAGCAGGAGAAGCAGAAGTCTGATGACATGCAAAATACATGATATATACAAAAAGGAAAAACAAAATTCCTCATGTTGTCAATATGATATAGCTCTCAGACAACAACCTATGAATGGATTTGACTGGTTGGACAATCTGCTCATAACAAAAGACATGACAGATAGAAATGCAAGAGTGTGTCCAATATATGTGGTGAAATGCCAATGCTGAGGGGACAAATAACAACTGGAAAAAACCCGAGTCATTTTGTTTTTCAGAAGTCAGATAAGCAGAAAGAGGAAGATGAGAAAGAAGGGGAAAATTCCTGCCCTGAACATGCTAAGATACTTCATGGATGGATGCTTATTTGCTGCACTGCAGATACACTTACACATAATAAACCTGAATTCATTAATACTAAATATTTACACTCAGCTTGTAACTCGTCCAAAAAAGCAATTATGATACATCACATTGACAGAGAGTATAAAACCATTAAAACTTGGATCCCTCACACAAAATACTGTGTCAATGCATAGTTAACAGTAACATCCTTAGTACTGTACATGGAAATGGAAATAGTCCAATGCTTTCTAATAAAGCTGTACAAAATCTGTTTTGCTGTGACACCTATCCTGCAATGAGATCCCTTTAACTTAAAATGTGCTACAGTCAAAGCCATGAATATGATTTCAGTTGGCCATTACATTTAGTATAGCTTATTAGGTAAACTAAGAGCTCGTGGGACTGTACTTTAGTTGCAATATTTTCCCAGCAGCCTGACACGTTACAGGTGTCATTCACGGAGGACTTAAAATGCAGAGATGAGCTGGTAACAACAGTACCTTTAGCCTCATGATGGCAGGTGAGAAGAAGCTATACAAGGAGAGACTCTGAAGTGTTTCCAGTCCTCTTGAATCTCTTTGAGAAAGGAATAAATAACAGTAATTCCTTGGTTGGAAATGAAGAGTAGAGTTATTAAAAGTCAGACCCTGAGATGTGACAGTCTCGTTCAGTTCTCTCTTTCACAAGTAACAGTCGTAAGAGTTTAACCATGTGGTCTTTTAACAGGCAACACATTCCCTGTAGAAGACATTGTCCACATAAGTGCTACAGGATATACCTTCCAGTTCTTACAGCACTCTGGCCTTGGAATCAAAGTCTGGTGGAGATAGATAGTAAGATCTCTTGAAATTACCAATAGTTACTTAAGAAATACGTAACCTAAAGCACAGTCCAAATGTACTGTAGGGAAACTGGAATATAAGCTGATGACAGACAGAGGTTTTAGGAAAGTAGTTGTCCACTTTGGTACTGGGAATACATCACTACAACAACATGACCTACACAAGTTGTGGGCGTAATTCTGTATATAAACACATGGTGCCACTGGTAAAACATCAGCTGGCAAGATAAATTGTAAAAGGCATAGTATTAAATCAGGCATTTCCAGGGCTCAGATCCAAAGATACTAATCCTTCCATCAGGATGCAAACTGGCAATATTCCATATAGGAGGACATTTGTTTTCTCTCTGGACTGGATATAAAATTCATCTATTAAAGAGACTGAACTATCTTCTCTTCTACTTTCAACTCCACTACTGAGTAAAAGCATGAAACCATGTTTACCTTCTGTGTGTCTCCAGAATCACCCAAGTGAACACAAGTACAATGACAATGCAATGACACTATTTGGGAAGATGTTGTAATGCTCAGGTCCAGCTCAGATTTAAGATTTTGCATCATATTTCATAAAGCGCATTGATGGTACAGTAGCATGCAACATGTCTGACCAACATCGGAATCAAATGTACTTATCTACTGTATTTTGATACAGGCCTACCTTTGTACATGACTCGACGAGAGTCTTGAGTTTACAAACAAACCCAAAGTTTGGATTTAGATCTGCTGACATGGCTCTCTTTGCTGGCACAACAATGGAATACTTCAAAATTTCTTTGCTTGGAGTAAGGAAATCATTCCAGCGTTCTAGATACCATATCATGTAACTGCTGAATTTTTTTTGTGGCGACCTTCATCCCCTCAAAAAACTCATCTGCAACAAGCAGTTTTCCAAAACAAAAATGGCCATTCTGATACAGAAAGATGATCTGATGATTTAAGTCAAACAGCATGTAAAATGAGTTGGAACTACTTCAGAAGATTCAGTCTATCATCATTTCCTTGAGTTCCAGTTTTGCTGTTTTGTTTATTCTTGAGGCTGAGCCCGAGAACTTAAAATCTGATCTAAGCATGAATATATGTTGCTACTTTGGGCAACCACATACTGTAAATATCATTGTATGTATAAATCAATAAAGATGTCTCATGTATTTCTCTGCTCAATTCCTATGCACTAAGATGCTTCCAAGATGACCAGAGTCAAATAAATCATTATTTTCTGTGGTAGGAATAAATGTCTGATTATTATCTTGGATGTACAATTTCACCCTAAAATCAGGAGGCAAGAGTGTGATATTACCACCGAGAATAAACAAGAAGTTTATTATTTAAGGGAGTATTTCATTGATCCAAACACAAATCACAGTTCTGGTTTACCCAACTCTAGAAGGCCCAAGGAAGTATTAAATGAAATGTTAAAATTAGCATCTACATTATCTCCCAGGTAATGTATTTAATTATGATAAAGGAATTCCTCCAATTCTATGCTGGCTATTCTATGTAAAAAGTGAAGAACCTCAGCCTATGGAGTCCTATGTGTATAAGCAGAGCATTTTCAAGGCCAAGTCTTTCCTACTAGTATGTGTTAAAGTGTGAAATATAGTACAGGCAATTCAGTCTGAAAAACAATTCATTTTTTCTACTCATGCTTACCAGGTCAAGATAGAAAGGTTTTGGATTAGAACCATGTTTTAAGCATAGATTTCTATAATTTAAAAATAAAACCAAGGCTTGATAAGTTGTGCTTTAGTAACCCTAAGAAGAAAACTACTTGTAGAAGTTTGATTTAAGGTATTACCTAGCAGAAACCATCAAACAACTGGTCTGTTTTACCTATGCTTTATAAGACACTTTTGTGCAAAATACATAAAAGGAAGTACTTAGTATTAAAATCATTGGTGGAACTCATGGTCCTAGGATATGGTGTAAAAAGCATCAAAATCCTCAGCCTTTATAACTTTCTATTCATCAGTTTCAGGTCAGAAAAGTGCCATGGAATAATGTTAGAAGCATGTTGTTTACTCTTTTTTTGAAGTCAAGTAATCCCTGCCTTTTCATTTTTTCCTCATGTTGCTTCTAGATGGAGTTACCTCACCAACAAAGTGTCATAATATTTCTTCAAAGTACTTAAAAATACTTTCTAGATGGGGTTTTTAGGATACATAAAGCACAATAAGTCTTTTCACTGCCTTCAAAAATTACAATAAATTATTGAAAAACCCAGCATATTAATATGAGGCCTGATTGCATACTGCAGCAATTAGCAAGGGGATACATCTCATTTAGGCATGTCCAACAGGAAGTTAAGGAGAATAGAGGGGTGCAATAACCCACTCAAGCCTGCAAATATAAGCCACAGCCTTCACTTTGCTTTTGGAGGAACAAGATCCTTTCCTTCCAGCCTGTGTCAAATAAGAGGCAGGAGAACCAGCCTGTGAGCAATGTCAATGAGGCAGGCCAAGTAGACAGCACAGAACTTCAAGGAATGACAGAAGTACTTGTTCCATATGAGTAACTATATTTTGCTCCTTAAAATGTTCTGAAGGAGTTGGGAGCTGGTCAAGGAGCAGAGTTTGGTGCAGCCTGGGAGAGGCAGGGAAAGCTGCTGCCACAGTGACGGTGTCCCTGTGGAAGGGAGGGCTGACAGCATCCTTACACTTTATACTCACTAGACTAGAAAGGGAATTTTGCTTTGTAACTAGAGGAAATACCTTTGGATCTATGAACAGCCACTAACTTTCTGGGATCCAGCAATACATCCTTTGAGCCTTGTCTTCTGTCCAGTCTGAAGTCCTTGTGCAACTAAGCCCCACAGGTGAGGCGATGACCCACTTGAGGAGATGGATCATCTCATGAAATAGGAGTTTCCTGTTAGGAATCAGGACTTTCCTGCATTTGTCTGCTCAAATCAATCCCCAGGGAAATAATGTGCCTAATTACTGACTTTACAAACACTAGAATAATTCCCTTGTCCTTCATAAAGTATCTCTTACTGACCAGCATATAACCTCAGGTAATTAGGTAGATTCCTAGATGGCAAATACCCAAGATTAGTCTTTAATCTCAAGGGAAAGAATAGTGACAGAGCTTTTAAAAGATTTTCAGGTAATTCAGAGAGACATTACATCCCTCATTACAGTCATCTCAAATGCAGCAGAATTGACAGAGTTGGAGTTTCTGGAACGAAATGAGATACAACCTAAAGCACACTGAACAGCCCTTTCCTAAGCATCTCCAGTTTCCTACTGAGCCTCCTCAGACAGGCGATAAATGAAATTTCTCCATTTATTGGGTCATATTTCATTGAACACAAGTGTATGTGTCACTATACATCTTTGAACTCCCTCAATGGCCTCTCCAGACTGTATTAATGGGGCTGTAGCACAACAGAACAGGGTTCAAGTCTCCATTAAGCAGAACTCAGGACAGCAAGGGAGGCTAGCACAGAGAAACAGTTTCATCTGGCTATTAATTCAGGACCTATGTGGAAAAACAAATGATCCATTTCTTCAGAAGACCTCTCTAATTTAATTCTCAGCTAAACAGCAAAGCCATTTCTATTCTTTCCTGACATAAAAGCTCCTGGGGTGAGCAAATCCCCAAGTGAATGTCTGAGGTAAGTCACCCTGGTATGGGATTGGTTCAGACCTGGCTTATTTTAGGGCTAAACATTAGAAAATAGTCCCAGACAAAAAGATTCAAAATGTGATGGTCATACCAGAAACTTAATATGCTGCACTGCTAAACCAACCAACTTAAAGTCACTATTATTTCTTTGCTATTGCAATTGCCCTTAAAGGTCCCACATGGGGACCAAACACTTATCCTACAGACCATGAAAAAGCAAGAACCCAGAGCTAGTCACGAACTAAGGAAAACAGCTACTGATAACCCCTGAATTAAAAATCTTCAAATTGTTTATAAACTAGCAGCTCAAGAATTAGTCACAGAATTATCCAAACAGTTATAACAAATTTATTAATCTATGAATAAAACCATAAGCCCCTTGAGCAATTTATAAAACAGAAAAAAAACATGTCAATTATTTGCTGCAAAAAAGGTTTTCGCCTTTAGCTTTTACTTAAGTAGCTGCAAAAATAAATAGCTTAACAGTCTGCAACCATGCTGGTTTGGCATAACTGCATTGGAATTTAACTCTTAATAAAAAGAAGTTATGATTTTTGAAGCTTGCTTTCATTTCAGAAAAACAAAGAATAAAATTTTTTTTTGTTTTATACTTATAAAGCAGAGAGGATGGACCTTAGAGAGAAGAGACTACAGGATAGAAATCTGGACTGGAGGAATTGCAGAAGTGCCTCTGGAGGTCCCAAGCAGACCACCAGGAGTCAGTGAGAGAACACTCAAGATTCAAAATTCCTGCTTATCAAGGATAAGATCCTGCAAGTTCTCTAAATGTGACCTATTTCAAAGTTCAGTGAGATTCAGACACAAATCTAAACTTTGTCTCAATTGTGAAAACATAGAATAAAATACTAAATCCAAACCCATTTCACATCTGGTTATCCTAAGTTTTGGGCTCAACCATCAAAAGATTATTCTAGAAAACTCTTGAGAAAGAAGTACAAAGCAGAGGCAATACTTCAAGATTGAGTGTTTTGATGAACAGGGAGATTGTGAAAATGGATGGGGAACAACTGAGGAATTACACAGAAGAAGTAGCTGAGCTTCACTGAAGAAAAGGACAAATAATTGATTTCAAAGGGAAAGAGACAGAGTGGTAAAATGAACTATGTGGGGAAACCTCAGAGAAGCTAAATAACTCTTAACACGTATGAGACACTATCACTCATTGAGCAGATCAACTCTAATACTTCCACCATACAAACAAAAAACACCCAGTTATATATAAAGAGGAGTAAGTTAATTATACATGCATATTTTTATGTGAAATACATGAGAGCATGTGGTTATTTTTCAGAGTACAGTCAGTCTATAGTTCTTGAATTATACAGCTACTAATATTTCTATGCTTTAGATACGCAGTGTAAAACGTGGACTGATTTTACTTAATCAAACAATTTAAAGTTTGAACTGCTTTCTATTAAGCTAACAGCATATAATAACCATTAGAATGAGCCATAAAGTTATCATCTTATTTGCATGGATACCATACTAGAGGCAATGAAAGCATTCCAGATTTACACAGTCATTGAGAGGAAGATCAAGTCCACAGTGTATAAACATTAAAAAGACCCTAATTAGAATCAAGTATTTTTGACAATTTTATTTCCAGCTAATTAGCACTGATGTTTTCATTCTAGAACCTGACTTCACTGTATTCCGCAATAATGATGATTCATATCTACATTCAAATAAATAATTCAGCAAAGAAAGATGCATGGAAGTGATTTTGTTTATAGTGCTGTCAAAATTAAATACTTGGGGAAAAAATAAATGTTAACTGTTGTACACTTTTAACAGGTTGAGACTAGACTAAGTGCTATTTACAGGGAATCAGCAAGCTGTCCTGCATACTCTAGATAATTAGAAACCAGAGCAGGTTTCTTGCAATCTGACAAGTAAGGGCTGATTTCTGGTGTGTCCACACACTCCCACATCTATAATGGGAGTGTACAACCGGGAGACAGAAGATGCAACAGTATCAATACGTGACATTTTGGATGGCTTCCATTCTCAAGACTCTCTTAAAATGAGGCTGGGATGCTGCTGGCAGTGTGAGGGAGAGCCCTGCCTTATATCCTGTGCAGGAACATGGTTATGCATTTGCATAACCCAGAACCCGAAACCAGAGTCAAGTTCCAGGACTGTGCTCCACCCTGGGGCTTCTGCCACACTCCTGTGCAGGGCAAATTGCTGCCAGAATATCACCCACCTGCTGTAAGAAAGGTTACACTGAATTTTCAGGTACAAACCCAACAGAACGGGATCACTGCACTTGAAAATGGGTATTGTCATAACTGCAAAGGTTACACGTACAAGCCTCAATATTTAATGCAGAATCTGTAGATGAAGCAGCCTGGAAATACACTAACCACGGAGAGAGACACTTCACATCCAAATCCCAGAAATATATTGACAGTAGTAAACAGAGATTCCTGAAGCACACTTGTGCACAAAAGAATTACTATAGCCAAGGTGATTTTAAGAAAGAAATGATCACTGGGCATGGTTGCTATCAGAAATGGCACAGTGAATAAAACCAAAACATCAGAACAGACTAAGATTGCTGAGAAGGAGAGGATACTCCTGAAGTCACAGGCCATTCACAATTTGGAAGACCTTCATTCATCTCTTTGCTTCACCACACAGACTGCTTGAGAAGACTGGCTTAATGATTCATACCATAATTTATTGAAGTATTCATCCTTTGGAGGCCCTTGTCCTTCCACAGCAGGTGCACAGGTAGTTCAGATACACAGTACTGGTGATTCATGGGATTAAGATGGGAAGAATTTAGGTTTTCTAGCCCCATTTTGCAACCACACTATCGACATCAGGTACCCTGCAGATCAGAAGGTGCAGAGGTACTACAACAAGAAGAAGCACATAGATCCTTACATGTCCTGAGGAGAAGTGGTGCATTACAGCTTCCCTTTGTTCATGTTAATAAAACCAGTTTAACATGGAACTATCAGCAACTGCAAAATGGAACCATATTTTTTACTCCAAATTTCTATCACTTCTATCACTTTGTGTATAAAATATCTCGGTGAGCACAAATAATTGTAATGCTCTATTTTTCTCCTTTGTAAGTAGCAATGCACTGACTTCAGCCACAGTAACAATGCTATACACGAATACCTTGGAGGTGATGTTTCTCTTCTCTTGTCACAGCTCTGCTTTGGTCCAGATTCTCAGCTGAGTAGGCTACAGAACCTCATGAGACTAAAAGACACTGATTTATGGCAACTAAGGATCTCTGCTAAGTAGTAGTAGGAGGAAAAATTATTAGTGCAGTTACTTTGAAAGGCCAATTACAATTTTATTAGAAGAAAAGCTTCAGCAGTTTCAGTTATTTACAATTTAACAATCATGCTATGTATTAAATTGATACAAACTTTTTCCCCTAAAAATAATTAACACTATAAACAATACAAATGAACTGAGTTTTGATCAAGACAGTTTGGAGTACTGGTGGTATTTTCCATTTAGTGAAGCCTTTATTATTACCATGAGTTTAATGACCTGAGCTTAGACATTCTGCTTCATTTTACCACATGTCATTTTTATTCTGCCCTTCTGGATACATGTGTAGGAAGGAGCAGGGCTAATGTATATTGGAAAAATTAAGTCAGTCAATTAATTAAAGTCTTTGTTTTTACATAGCTAACATTCTTGAAGTAGGAAATAAGAAATTAATTCTAAACAAATAATAAAGAATCAACAAAATTAACTAGACCTTTAATAATGAGTGACAGTAATAACCCCAGAGAATAAATTCCATTTTAACTGCAGTAAATAAAAGCTGATGCAACAGACTCATGGTTTTGGTTCACTAGCTCAGATTCACGTACCTCACCTGGTATCTCACTGCAGACAGCTAAGTCTTTGCTGAAGTCTCAGACAAGGTACTGGATTTGCACACATTGACTGATGCTGTTGGATGTAAGCATTCAGCTCCTTCCTTGCTCCCAGGGAGCTGACATGGGTAGCCAGAGTCTGATTTCACACCAGTTTCGCACATCAGTAACATTTCAGTAGTATAATTCGATCTCTGAAACGATGCCTTGACTTACACTGATAGCTGGCCAAGGTGAAAAATCAGGCCAAAAAGACAATCCTAGAAGCAAGGTAGCTATTGCCCAGAGACAGAAAGGCACATACCTCCCACATATCCGTGCTCTGCAGAGAGATTCATTTCAGTCCATTCATCCAGAATAAGCAAACCCAGAAATAGAAGAAATGAAACATTCTGCTTTGGGCTTGGATCCACAGCATAACTGAGCTAAGATCCATCCCCTCTGCCATGGGCCTATTAGCAAGCAGCTCCTACTGCCTCGAGGGAATAAGAAAAATGGGGATAAGACAACTCCATCACGCCCACACCTACCTGCTGCACCAACAGGACAGGCAGGAGTGGGGCACAGCAGCACTGGAGCCAAGAAATTAATTAGTTCTCCTTTACCCAGCCAGATACAACTACTTCTCTTCCCTCCCTTACTTATTTCTGTAGCTGTTACCCTAAGCTGCTAGCCCAGCCTTATGCTTTTGGTGACTACATGATGGACGAGGAGGGAAGTGAAGGCACCTTGGTCCTGTGGCTGCAGTTGCTCCGTCATGCACAGCCCTTCCCCGAGCTTCCCCCGGCCTGCAGCCCCCTTTTCCCCTGGCAGTGCTGCCACAAAGCAGCCTAATCCCTGAAGGGAAGAAGAGTTTGCAATCTCCAGCTCTGAAGCAAAGGCATATTTATTTCAAGCAGGCTCCAAATGCAGCAGAGCTCCATCCTTTTTTTGCAAGATCCAGCCAGTCAGTCAGTCAGTCATTAAAACTGACTGGGCCTGACTGCCGGATTCTGCTTGCTCGCGTTTTACAAAGCAGCCATGGCAGCTCCTCGCTTGCTCCTCTGTGCAAATGTTAGCAATTACAGCTCACACAGACATGAAATGTAGGTATGCAGGCTTAATTAGAGCTGGAAAGATTTAAAGGCAAATATTTTCCTCAGAGAAAACTCATCTGAAACCATACTTCAGACACTTGCTTGGACAGCTTCTTGTACTAAAAAGAGTTATCCACACTGCACTGTGCTGGAGATCTTTAAGGAGAGCAAAGAAATCAAGAGCTCAGAGCAAGCTTTAATTCCAAATGCACCACTGATGTCTATATTCCTGTGATCCCTTGACACATTTCTTTAAACAGCCAGCTGGGATTGCGGCCAGGCCAGCACCATTTAGTTCCAGACTAGAGGAAAAGCTATTTGCACATTCAGCCCTCTGCCATAGATCAGCAGCACTAATAGTTATCATTATGTTATATATAATAATGAATTAGAGCTCAAACATTAACGAGCTTTTAGCAGATACTTTCACTAGACCATACTGCAGTGAATCTGAAACCAAGCAAGATGCTGTCACCTGTCTCATGTGAGTTGATTGTTACAGTCCTAGACAGTCGCTCTACTGTCATCTAAAGTAAAGAGGGAGATATTTTTGAACACCTTTGATCAGGTTGTTTTGGTTTTTTTTAGGTGGAAAGAGCTGAAAATAAGGAACGTCTGGTGCCATGTCATCCTGTCCCCTTACCTACCACTCTCACTGACTGATTCCAGAGAAACAAATTCCGTGGCTGATAGCAGAAACCCTGTCACTTCATCACAGTTGGTGACACAATGAGAGTTTACGTGCTTGAAAATTCGGCTCAGTAAGGGTTTATCTACCATACCAAAATGTGGTCCTGGACAGCAATTAGCTTCCTCCAGCTAAATTAAAAAATCCAAAGTTAAATTTCTTTAAAACACTAAACCAGAAAATATATTTCCTTCTTCAACAGACCCCATGTGAAAACTTTAGAAGTCTGAATCTCCATAAGCAGATTAACTTTGGCATCTCTCACCATGAAACAGGAATATTTAAATCTAAAAATAGCATGCTAAAGCTGTTTTAAGTTGGATAATTCAGTCGGAGGTGGCTTTCATTTCATCTAGCTCTACCTAATTTGCTACAGCTAAAACCTATTTAAGACATGCTGAGCAAAACAGACAAGTAAAGCATCCTCTCATCCATAGCTTAAAACTCCACATTTAAACTTGCAAGTCATTGCACACATCCTGTCCTACATTTAAAAGGTCACATTTGACCAAGCTACCATTAATCATACATCCTCACAATTTAATCAATTGTTAGATAGATTATATCAGTAGCTTTCTGTAGCAGCATGCAAATCTTTTTGCCCTACTTCAACTCATTTCCGACAAAGCCAAGCCAGTTTACAGCAGAAAGGTGAAAAGCTAATGCTCATCTGTTAGAGGACACCAACACAGGAGATGCCTCTTCTTTTTGTTTTCCTACTTAAAGATCAAGGAGAATGTACATCAGCAGGGGGAGGGTGATGTTTAATTATACAATAGCTATGGAGAGATAACAATCTCTTTGAAGTGCTTTAACTTCTGTGCCACTTTCTCAAGTGAAAAAAGAAGGAAGATACTCATCACTTTGAATGATGCCAGCTTAGATCTGGGGGAGGAGACAAAGGGGAAGAATGTCACACTGAGGAAAATATATATTCAAACTGATTAATAAATGTAAACACATCATTAGATTAAATAGCAGGTTAGTTTCCTGACAGCTATGTTGTCAGGAGGAGAGGAAAGAAAGAAAGATAGATCACAAAGCCCCAAACAAACAGCAGCTAAAATACTAGAGTTGTTTGGAGCTTGGTGCTGTTTCTATTTCTGTGGATGAGAATCCTTCCATCAACTGGATGCAGCAGGAGCCAGCCCTGAGTTGTTTTCTGCACTTTGCTCTGGTGTCAGTTAGCTAATTCCTACTTTATTCAACTTATGCATAATTAGAGTCTAATTTTTAGCCACATAGTGATTCCTTATTCCATGTCCAGGATTAGGACCTGGAGTTCTTTCATGAGGGATTTCTTATGTCAAGGAAGATATTCCGGCCTGGGGTAGGTAGGAATACCCTCCTGCCAGCTACACAAAGATTGTGTTTTCAGCTACAGAAATATTTAGGAGTAATCACAGAGAGGGAAAATTCTGCATGTGTCTTGAACTGGTCCAATATGGGAAAACAAATTTGGCAAAAGGATATATTTTAGATTAATAACTTTTTGAACAGGAAAGGCAGTGTTTTTCCTTCCACTAAAATCCTTTAGAAATCTGTATTCTCAATAGGCAAACTATGAACTTTAAAACAAATCTTTATAAAAGATAAAATCTAGACCAAGAACACAAAGAAGAAATTAAATTAATGCCACTCTGTTATTTGCTGAGTGATCAAAAATCTCCAGCTGTGAATTTCTCTATTTCAAAACTCATATTTTTTTAGACATAAGGATGGCTGAATTTAGTAAAAAATACAGACTGATAACCCAAGCAATAGAAGTGTTGCCAATTAAATTACACAGCCAATGACTATCCATGAAAGCAGAGGGAAAAGGGAAATATGATAATTTGAGCAGAATATGTGGGAGGACATAAGAAGTGGTACCTTTTCTTGAGGGCTCCAAATCTGATCACATAGTCTTCACCTATTGCTTACAGAATTCTGGCCCCTTCCATGACACATATATTTATTTAATCTCACATGCAAGATAAATGCCTACACATGTTTTAAAATGAAGTATTGCTTAATTTAAAAAAAGCTTTTTTATTAAATAATATATCATTTCTAAGTGACATATGACACACATGGTTTGATTATCACAGCAATAACTTACACACATCTCTGTGTACTTACAAATACTCCCTAGAGACCAATAAAAGGGCATATGGCATAATAGTATCTCTTTAAATGTAATGGTTATTAGTGGTACATATTAAAGTATTGAAGGTGAACTGAGAGCTTGCTTTTTCTTTCAAACAAAATGAGTAGTTTAAATGGTGGTACCTTATTCACGATGGTATACATCATTTTACAGTGGGAATGCAGCTTTAGGAAGCATCTACTTTTGGCAGCAAAACTGGCTTAAGAAGTTCTACCTCCCCTTCTTTCATAGCTCAGACATCCTTCAATGGTGTTCATGTTACGGTTTGGGCTAAAAACAACCCTTTTATGTGGAAACAGAACAGAAATTTCTTTTCAGTAAACCCACTGCTCCAAATGTTCTTTGTTCCTACCTTGAAAGGCTTACTTTTGGACATGAGCAAGTACTTCTCATAAGTATCCAATCCCACTCCAGTAGAATGACTGGTTACATATTATTTGGAAAACACAGTTTTGTTTCTGTGGCTCACAGACAGGCAAAGCTTATGAAAGCATCTAATAGGCAGTGAAATTTGAATCCAGAATTAGATCTTGAGTTAAATTTTCCCAAATTTTTGAGAGCTGTCTGGATCCAGGGAGTTATGACTGGAGGCCAAACACCAAGCTTCAGTGCCTAAATTCACATATGGGATATGTTTTTAATTCAGAGGCTGGGCTAACATCCAGTGATGACGATGAGGATGCTCATTTCTACTCTCTTTCCCAGTGAAGAACCAGCGAGTGTAAATAAGGGAACTATTTCTATTACAAAAATTGCTGTCTGATGCAATGATGATAAGAGGTCACCACGTTGTGTCTGACACCAAGTAGGTATTGTCATTACAAAATTACACTTTTACATGGTAGCTGCAAGTCTCCAGCTTTCATCCTAGTTAGGTCAGAGGCATCCAGACCCTACAAACAAGTCATCCAGACTCTCCTCCCAACATCACAAATACTACACAGAAACAGAGACTCTGCCTGAGGAATGCAACTTGAGCAGCATCACACATCTCATGGGAATTCTCTGATTTAATTCCAGCATCCAAACATAATCTCAAATAGTGCCTCAGATTTTCTCATGAGCTGCACTCAATACCCAGGCCTTCAGAAATGCCATTCCAGCGTGAAGCATGAGGCTGGTTTAATCTTCCTCAGAGCTTCTGGATGATCCAGTTGTACAGATATCAGACAACATTATTATTTATTGCTTTCCAAACAGGAATAATTAGGATGTGTGTGACTGTTTTTCTCAGCAAGATGCACATTAGTAACTCCAGGACTCCACCACGTTTACCTATGTGTCTGTACACAAAAAAGGGGGGTTTGCTTATCACTCCAGATGTCTGGTGCAAAAGACACCTGGTGCCCACAATAACAAAAACCTGGGACATTGGGCATACAGATGTAAGTAGCAGTTTCATACTATATTCTGCTTCCCCTCAAAATAAACCAGCTCAGTATCACTTTGAAACAGACTGGAGTTAACAAGCTATTAACCCAAGCTACTGATAAAAGGTCTATTGCCTCAAAATTTACATCTCCACAGCTGCTTAAGGAGTACCTTATCAACTCCTTCTCATAACTCATCAACTCTCACTAATGAAAACTGAAACTTGTTTCCAGTTGTTTTCCTACAGGTAATGGAATTATATGGCTTCTGAACTGTAGTCTGTCTCAGAATTGGCAATTAAGGAATGCTACCCCCATTTTATGTGTAGAGACTTTTCCATTATTTAAAAAAAGCACAGCAAGACATAAAGGAAGAAACAGTCTGAGTCTCCTAAAATGATCAACAACTTATTTCAGTTTAAGATGAGTGAGATAAAAAAATCAAGCAGCATTACTCAAGTGGTACACAGGATACACCACACCACTCCCACTGAGGCTGAATGAAGTGTCTATAGGCAGGACATTCCAGTGCTGCTGTGTCCAGCATCCCATGGTCCACTGGTGCACAGCAGAGTCACAGTTAGCTCTGTAATTAGTTCACAGTCTGAATATAGGAAGCAGGCAAAGAGAGGGGAAGCAAAGAAAAACAGGTTTAGTGACTTTCTTGAGCTTGTATTTTGTAACAATGGCAGAGAGAAAAGAAAATCCTTCTCTCCAAAGCCCTACTTTGGTAACTTTTTGCTCTCTTAGGTGCTGATTGTGACAGGGGAAATCAAATTAGTCTCTCCAGCCTTCTTCCTCTGGACAACAGGATACTCCCCTTTAAGCTCTCGTCTTACTTATAAGGCACTGAGGATTTATTTACATCAGTTCAAGTTCTCTTATTGGAGATTTTTGAAATATATATATATAACTTCCAGGAGATGTTTTTATTACCATTATTTATATTCCTATCTCCTACTCCTCATCCTTTCTCCCTTCCTCAATATCCAACTCCCCTGGAAAACAGATGCATTGCAATTTTCATGAAAAGGAAAGGAGCAAAGAAGCACCTGGAAAAACTCTCTTGAAGGGGAAAAATAAAGGAGGAAGAAAAGAAGGCGAGTTAGGCATAAAAACATTTCCTGAGAAAAATCCATGCAGAACTGGATGACACTGAGTGTTTGGACTTATAATTCTTAAGCTCAACTGAACCACATCTCTGTGGGCTTCTGCTTGAAGATGTAAACAGCTCCAGCCCCAACAATGCTTTTGTGTTAAAAGCAGCAGTGGCAAAGCATGACATAAATATTCTTTGTCTCATACAGGAAATGATTCCATTTGCTTTGGGAACTATTCAATGTTATCTACTACCCTCCAACTTAAAAGTTGTGTACAGTAAGAAAATAAAACCAAACACCATGATCACACAATAAGAATAACAAGCACAAAACAACTCACGGGTACTCTATAGGCTGAAATTTGTTTGCACAAATTATTCAGTGAGCCCTTATAAATAATGAATGCACTGTGGAAGTCACGATCAGTTTATGAATTATTTATTAACTGAAATATGGGCTGAATTTGTCAGATAACCTTATTTTCCACAAATCATTCAACCATCTCCTACATTAAATGGTACCAACTGGTCTCCAAATAGCCCTACCTACAAAATATAATCCCATGCTTTCTGTGGCATGAGAAAAGCTTTTTAAACCAAATTTCTAGAGACCATCCATAACATTGTCTGTCAAAGCTTTGCTCTAAAAACAAGTAATTATCCAGAACCAATACTAGTGCCATCCTATATTTTAATTACCGAAAGCTATAATGTGACAGTTTGGCACCTATCCTATCAATCCCGAGTCTGAAAAGAGAATATGAGTGGAAATTACCTATCACATAATACTTTAGGAATACTTCTGCCAATCACAGTGCCTTTAAAAGGAGTCATTATTTTTGAGTTGTCTGAGAGAGAGAGAATAACTAAAACACTACAGCAAGTGAATGAACATGACCAGAAATTTAAAATATGTAATTTAAAATTATTTTAAAATGCTTGGGAAATTAACTGAAACTTGACAGTTTATAACATAGACTTCTTTCTTGAAGATGTTGCTCTACAGCCTGTTTAACTATGGAATCTGAAAGTAATTTATCAGTATATATAAAAAATTTCCACATGGAAGGTAGTATTGGTATACAAAAACTGTCCTGCTTGGTTGGACTCAAAGTCTAGCTAGCCTGCTGTCTTTGATGACACCCAAGGTTTACAAAAACTTGTAAAAAACAGGCAGCAAGAGCTCCGTCATGCTCACAAACATCAGAAGAGCAAGCTGCTCCTCTTGACCCAGTTCCTCCCAGGTGCCAGAGGCATATGGAGGTGTTACCACCACATCCCTCCAGATTTCAGGCACTGCTTATCTCTAGCCCTTTCACAACAGTCACGAGGCAGAGTGAAACTCCTCTCAGTGTCCTCCTTTTTCAAGCATCCCACAGAGTCAGAAAAATCTTGGCTGAGCGAAAATCATGGACCATCCTATCAAAAAGCACGGTGACTTTACAAGTAAACCCTCAAATGCACAGGCAGCAGCGAGTTTAACACACCATTACTGTCAAATGGCATGTGGGGCCTACCGCCTTAATTTAATGCCCTTGATTTGCTGAGTGAACACCGGGATGCAGAGCCCACTCTCCGTCGCACGCGATGTCAGCAGCCACCTCGGCTGCTCCTTCACAGCCTGTCACACCTTCAAAGAAAGGAGATGTGAAACAGCTGGCACATGCATCAGCTTGAGAAGAAACAACTTCTCAGGTGGGATTTCATCTCCCTTGGGGTGGAACAACTCCACATGGTGGAAAGCCACTAATGATCATGCAGTGCTGAGCTGAGAAAGGCAACTGATTATGCTGTATTTGTTGCTTGTTTATGCAATTGTAAGGCAGGATTGCTGCAATAGTGTCAAAAGACCTGGAGTGCTCGTGACCTTTTGTTTTGCTTACTGCAATCTCTACTAGTTTCAGCAGCACGATGGCTGTTAGCAAGGAGCAAGCACTGAACTATTTATTTGGAGTACAAATGAATAATGAATAGGAGCTGAATCAGGACCCTACATCAGCATTCTTATTTTAATAGCATCAAAATGCAACAGGCTGCTCAGAAATAAACCAAGCAGAGATGAAAAAAAAAAGCAGCATTTCACCAATGGTTTATTGCAAATAAAGTTCAGGATAAGTTCATCCCAAATGTTATTCCAGTAAATTAAAGAAGTTGCATTAGATATGATGTTAGCCCTCACTGCTTCAGGACAAGTCGTGATTTGGGAAAAGTAAGAGAAGTCATTGATTGAAGATCCATTGATTAAAGACTTATTGATTAACAGAATCCAGTTGGAATCCATTTCTGGCTTCTCATCTAGACAAAAACAATGAAATCAAAGTGGAAGCAAATTTAGCATCTTCTGCAGTGATGGGTGCTTCATTCTATTTTTCTTTAAAATTATTATCCTAAATCAACAGGTATTCTACCATGGCTGAGACATGGTTATGGTAATAGGATGTGCCATTAGCATGGTCAGGAAATGGTTCACTTGCAGCAATTAGAACTGGCATACAAGCCTTCATTATGATTACAAAATTGTCAAGGTTTTTGACCACCCATGCTTTTCTTCCAGTGTGGTTACAGTGTAATCTGACCACAGACCCATCACACATTCCCATTAAAAACCAACAAAAAACATATCAAAAGCATCAGTCTGCAAGGAAGAAGAGAAAGACTAAACTATCCTAACAGTTTCCTCCATGAATAGGCATAAAGGCCCTAAACGCAGCTGTTATAAGAAGTGGAGATCCCATCTTATGAAAAACGGTCACAGATTGTGCTCTATTGAGAAGAACTGTCCTTCTGTTGCTTTGAGACACTTGATAAATAAAAATTGAAAAAAAAAAATAAATACCAGAGACTGAGAACCCTGCTCCCAAAACCTACTTGCTTTAGGCTGGAAACTAAATACTTAATCATGTATGCAATGAGGTTCTAAAATTGCAATGAGAGAAAACTGGCTACTTTTAAGATTAAGCTAAATTTTCTCCCGAATGCTTCAGAAAGTCATGAGAGACATTTGTTCTAAAGAATGCACAACTGAATCTCCTGTTCCCCTTCTAAGTTCAGGTGAGTGGGCTCAGAGCAGGGTCTGAGTTCATGCTGTAAAAGCCTCAGCCACCACAGATTCAAAAATGCTCAGATATATTTTGCCGTTTCCTAAGCACACAGACAGAGAAAGATGAAAAGGACTGGGAAAAGTGATTTGCATCACTTTCAGCAGAAAGTATTGCAAGGAGACAAATGAGGACACAGCAGTGAAAACAAAGCAACTACAAAGGTGAGGCAATCGGAGAGTATGAATCAGCTAAGGAACTTTGCCACTGCTTGTCAAACAAATTATTCATCAAATTACTTCTGCTGGTCTTTGACTGGTTCTAATAAATAACACAAGCTTTAAAAAACACAGCAGGAAACCAGCAAGATTTGATATCTTTATATCCTCTGCTCTCGTAATCCCAATGGAGAAACTGAAAATTCTTGCAAACTGAAGACACCACTGAGGAAGCAAAGAATCATTTTCAATCAAACAACCTGAAATTTGTTTTAGTTCAAACTAAAAAAAAAAGATCAATGCTTTGACTTCACAGAGAAGGAGAGAAAAAGAGCAGTCAGTGTATTTCTTTCTCAAGCTGTCATTTCATGCTCACCCTTCTGAACAAGTTCCACTCACCTCAGCTATCCTAAGGCTACTTCAGCCTTTTAAACCAAAAGCTCTGGTAGGTCTGCACCATATGGAGATGGCATCCCCTTGCAAATTCTAAGTTACTTACAGCCATACAGTAAACGTTCAGGCAATCCTGCTTATCCAGGCACCTTCTGTTACAACTTTGGCACCTGGGTCATACAGGTGGAGGCATTTACATTTGGATATAGTGCAAAATTAAATGTGAAAATGGTTATATCTGGTGGTGGAGTAATATGGAACAAGTACCACCTTAAATCATTGATGATTCAGAAAGCACATGGAAATAACCATGGATCAACCACTGTTGGCCTCCACATGATCTTAGTCTATGGGGTGTATCTGAATCCGGGCACCCTTTTACTGCTTCTAGACTTCTATATCGGATTAATTAAAAAACCTCTGCTTGACTGCCCCTTATGCTCTTCACTGAAAGACCCACAGAGTCACATTTTCCTGCTGTCACCAGCACAGAAACCACAGTAAACCCACAGGACAGAGCACGTATCAAAGGGATCTGGCAGACTAACAGTGGTGCTGCCTTACAGGGAGAACAGACAGAGATCCATGGCAGGTGACAGCACCTCTCTTCTGAAACAGTTGCACACAGGTATAAATGTTGGCTGCATCACTGAGAAAAACAGCTCTGTCTTGTGCCCTGGGTTTGTGCTGTGGGATTTGCAGCTGCCACAAAAGACCCCAACTGCAGAGTTTGCCACCCAGGCCCCCTCCCAGATCACTGCCTCTGCAGTCTTTTGAGCTCGTTCCTTTTTGGCTCGGGGAATAGGAGGCACCACTACAATACCTATATACAGACCAGCTACTGCACAAGCAGTAAATCCCAGTAGTTGGTTGCTCTGCCCCATAAAATGTAACATACCCAGGACGATGACTGTCAGAGACAGACAGCATAGATGCCTGAGCTCTGTAAGTACCTCTGCAGATCACATGGAATTCGACCTCATGCCATAGAAACACTCAAGGCAGGTCAGTACAACTTTGTGAAATCAAACAGATACAATCAAGTACCAAAAAAGTACAAATGTGTCAAACACACTGAAGGCCATCAGGTACGCTGGCAGCTTTTCCCACCAAAACCAAAAGCCCTTTTCCTCAGGGCTTTCTGCAGCCAGACACAGCATTGGGTAGTGGCAGTGAAGTCAAAACAGATCACCCAGTGACAAAGCTTTGCCCTCCCAGACTTCGCTGGCAAAGACTCAGCTCCCTCCCTTTAGGCAACGTGCGGTTTGGTCTGAGTTACATGTGGGAGCCAACAGCAGATCACTGACACCCCAAAGAAAAGAGGAGCAACCACCAGAAAGCCCTTGCTGAGCTCCTGTGGCCTAAGACACAGCCTTCCAGAGCACTCAGCAGGTGTTGGGGGGAAAACTGGGATTTAACCCTTTGGCTGCCCAATGCAGACTTCTACTGTTGGATTGCTACCAGCAGAAGTTAAAAGAATGATCATCTGTGACACAAGCCAGTGTGCCTGTAGCTCTGTGTTACTGATGCAGACTTCAAAAGAGGTGTTTTGTCAGAACTTAACCAAGACTCCTTTTGCAACCACAAGGATCAGAGAACGAGCTAGAGTGACACTGAGGGGCTGATACAGTCTCCCTAAATCTCCCCTGTGCATCCCTGAAGAGGTGGATAGGAGGTGAGAGGTTACTAGCCTCTACCAAAAAAAAGCCTTGCCAGATAAAGTTGCTCTGGGACAATTTTTCTAGGGAATTGACCTGAAGTTTGGCTTTGCAGAAGCTTGGTAAAAACATCTACCTTCATCTGTCCCAATGAACTCCAGTGAACAAAAAGATTCATAGCCCTTGCTGGGGCAAGGTGCAGAGGTCAAATACCAGGACAACGTCTCCTAACCTTCCCAGGGCAACATCCTATGAAACAGTAATGCACCTGTATGGACATTCAGCACTGCATTGTCAAAGATACTGTTTGCACATGAATTCAGACTTGAGCTTACTATTAGGATGCTCAGAAGTGCTTATCCCTTTAGTATTGTAGTGAGTTTTTCAATTTTACAGCTAGGGTTTCACATTGGCTAAAAATGAATATTTATTTCCATTAAAGACAAAGCAATGGAAGATGTTCCCATTCTGAAAACAGGGGGAGGAACCTCTGCTTCTCTGTTTACAGTTTGTACTTCATTTACCAGATGCATGCCTTTAAAACCAACCATGCTTAGGATGGCATAAATCTTACACTGTCTCCATAATAACCACAGTGACACAGAGAAATGTAAACTTCATTGTAGAACAAACTTAGTTTGCACCCAAAATAAATTGCAGTACTTATTTCGAAGTACAAGCACAACACAAAACATTTTAGAAAAAGAAACATAAAATGAATGAATGACTTGCTGGTCAACCTCACATTACCATCAACACACATTAATAATGGAATCATAACACAGGAACACCAAGCACTGCTATGGTTAAAGTAAGAACATTTCATTTTCCATCAAGCACAGCCATTAATTCTCTTACTATAAAACCTGTATATAACTATACATTTCATTTTTTCACATTTTTTTGTGTTATCAGTTAAAATGCATGCAATGTATGTAGATATGGGAAGTGAGAGGGAAATTAAAATAACTGATATTTACACATAGAAAAAAAATACAGGTCAGAGTTCTTGTGTCGCTTCCAAATGCCCTTAAAACTGCATTTGACAAGAAAATGCATTCAGCTTATTTTGCACATAGCTTAGAATTCAGGGCAGCCCACAGCTCTCCCCCTTCGAAGTGTTTGGAAATGGTAAACAAATTGGCAGATAATTACATTCTGTCTCTTAGCAACCCTAAATGTCTTGCAATGAAGTTATTGGGCTTTTTTTCTGATGTGTTCTGGTATGTGACATTATTTCCACAAATTCTAGACCCAGTCTGACAAACCCACTTCGCACAGAACCTCCTGGATCAGCACACCAATAAATGACAGCAAAGATCAGCTAGTGACAGCTACCATCTTGTTTATAATCCCTTGGGAAGACAATCCACAATAAACATATATTGAGGACAAACAAATGACTAAGTAGGAAGAGGCTAGTCAAAATATTTTGTCACGAGCTGAAATAGCCTTTTCCACTGCCGTAACTGCAAACAAACAGTATAGAAACCTGAGGTTTAAACACAAACCTTTAGATAGCAAAACTCATTAATTAACTGAATAAACAAAATTTTGGAATAGAGGAGAGATTTGGGCCAGTTTCTCAGAAAAAAAAAAATGATTGTGGTAATCTTTTTGAAAATGCAATCCCACTTGTAGGAATGAAGGAATTCTAAAGAGCTGGTTCACAAAAGGGGATATATTGCTGCTACTACTTCCCTTCTGCAGATGCAGCACAACACAGAAGCAGCAGACTGCTAGGAGCACATGTCAAAATCTTCACTGCATTTCAGCAGAGCAGAGAGGGCCTTTGTTCAGTGCCTTCCAAGAAAAGAAATGATCTCTAAGTTTTCTTTCCCTCTTAACAGTATATCAGAGCAAGAATTATTAACAAATTAAAGATACTGAAAAATCTGTACTGTCTTAAAATGCAATAAAAACAGCAACCTATAATACCTTATTCTGCCAAAAAGATTTTTTGTTGCATATCACCTTAAATGTCTCCTTACTCAAAGGTTGATTTTGTATTTAAATCCTTGTACAATTGCTGGCAGACATGCATGGACACACACTTCAGAAGAGAGCACCTTTCTCACTGTGTCCCTAACAACACAAATATTACTCCTTCTCTGTTTAGTGGTCAATTTAGGTACAAGTACCTCTCTAAATTAATTCCTAAAGCAGGTTATTGTTCCTTTACCATGGATCTTCCCCGAAATGGTAACCAAACAATAAACTAATTTTAAACAGAACACACGGAACCAGCACTTTCTCACTGAATAGTGTTGATTATCAGTATTTGCACCTTGACTGATTACTTGGGAAATGAAGAGGAAAATCTGACAGACTGGAACTGAACACTGAAAATAGATTTTCCTCAAGTTCAAAAGCAACATCATAAATCACAAAAATTATTAACTTCAGCACATGTACTTAAGAGTTGGTTTCTCTATGACGCTTGATAAATTGCATCTGCATAGCAGACAAGAGCCTGAATAACTTCAAGTGTTTTTTGGCAATAACTAATTAAGACTAATGCAGTATTTCACAATATTTTGTTGCTGGGCACAGTGTTCTCCATTTTAGTCAGGCACCTGGTGATGTAGCTGGGCTCAAATGAAGTGCTTGCCACAAAAACCTCAGGTTTCAACTAGAGGAGAAAGAAAAACCATACTGCTTCAATCAGGCACCTGACAGAGGAGAGGCAAACAAAATGGGAGAGAGATTCCTTTCCACTGCATGTTGTTTTAGTAAAGAATCAGTACTTCAGCAGCTCCCTTCCGTGTACAACAGTGTGCTCCTCCTCAAGAACAATGTCAGCAGGCAGCAGAGATCACACTGACAGTGCCCTATAGCAAAGGAATCAGGGCAAGACTGCACTGGTGCTGTTCTCCTCTCCTTCAGGGACATTAAGGTCAGACACACTTGCTTCATTCCAGCCCCATCTCTTAAATCGTCTTTGCACACCACCACTCATTCCTTCAGGGTTTGAGCCCTTCAGATTTCTTAATCATGTGTCAGACATCTCTTAAACAAGCAAAGTTAGGAAAAACTTCTATCAGACTACATTTTGTTGGGCGAGGAGTCGGAGATCATTGTCATCAACAGGTCTAAGTGGAAGTGTATAAAGCATCAAGGAGCAAAGTAGTTTTGGGAATGCTTTGTTGATAATGGAATGGACCAGGGATGACTTTGGCTTTTTTTTTTTTTTGCTCTGTCCTCATTTACTCTCCTGAAACATAGTGAAATCTAGGAGGTGAGAGCAGAAAATGTGTCCAGAAAAACAGTATGTTCACCATAGCTCACTCAATTGCAAAGAGCCCCTTAATGTCTAATTAAAAAAATACTAATTAAAAACCCCACTATCTCGACACATAGATTTTTTCCAAATGAAAGACAGACAGAAGAAAAAACCTATGAGCAGAGTCTTTTCAACCCTCATCCGTTTTTTAAAAAGCTCAACACAGCATCTAAGAGGAGAGGAAGGAACACGAGCGAGATGATGCTGGTAAAAACACTATGATGCTCAAACACAGTTTCCCTTTAAAAAGCTGCCCGGGCTAGAGCAGTCACATGGCCAAATGGTGTGTGTCTGGGTCTGTGTGTGCCTGTTTAATAAGCCATGAAGCTCTTTGGCTGAACTAGTGTGTGCATCATGTGATACAGGGGTTGCCATGGCAAGTACATATGCGGTTCTTGATCCGCTTCATCACGGGCATAGTAGAATTCAGATTAAGAATGCAGGAATATGATTTCCCAGGAAAAAAAGCTGCACTTTGCTTTGCCTAACAGTTCAGATGTAAAGCTGAAACAATTTATCTCTTAAATGGCATTTGTGATATACTGATTAAAACCTCTTAATCTCAGAACAACAGGCATGTAGCAAAAATGGAAACGGTTCAGTCTTCAAAAGCAGCTGCATTTTGGCATAAACTGCAGTACATAAAATTCAGAATACTTTTACAGAAATACAAAGAATACTGTATTTCTGCTTCAGCCCTCTAAACTCTCATAACTGGTATAGAGAGGAATGGGGGATGACTGTTCCAGTGAAATAACAAAAATCATGTCAAACCAACTCTAAAATTCAGTCATTGCCTTTTTTAATGTGGTAATGCACAGGCTGACAGTCAATGCAAGAGATTCCTTTGAAAGATGTTCCTGACACCAAGGTAGAGTTTCATCATCAGAGTTTGAACATCTGGTACCAAAATTAAGCAGCTTGCTAATACGGCAGGTTAATAAAGACCCGCATCGTGTGGGTTGCCATTCCTAACCCAGTGATGGAATACAGCTGGAGTTACTTGCAACCCAAAGCCAGGTTTACTGAGATGATTCTGTCTCTGTAGGGGCAGCCATAGGACTGTTTTACCAGAGTGATGTCAGTTCTAGTGAGGTACTTTGTTTCTGCACTTTCAGGAACCTCCCTATGATGCCAGAATCTAACATGAAATGCCCAAAGACTTCTGGCATACCTTGGCCTTCAGTGTTTAACAGACATACAGAGGGTATTTCTGTGTGCTACTGCTCCTATAGAAAAGATATCTAAGTCCTGAAATGATTTCAGATACAGAACAGCCTTTAAGCAAAAATTTATAAGGAGCCTAACCATAAAAGTGAGTGCCCAAGCCTCTGAGCAAATATGTAAAAGCAGACAGACCCCAATGTAATTGAAATTTTTAATAAAAGTCAGTCCTTTGTCTCCATGCTTGTAGAAGCACCTGAAAATGGATAACCTGTATTGAAAAAGATAATTGATTCTCTCAGTGTTTCCTTCCAGCCAGAAAACCAAATAAAAATTCAATTTTAGTTAAAGCCAAATAGATTCCCTGCACCCCTACACTGGCTTCCTAAGTCTGTCCATCATTTACATGGGGCTGCTCTTGAAACCAACAGCACCACTCACACTTGTAATTGCTACCAACTCAGGGCATCTAAAGTACAGAGCTCTCCCAGCACATAAAGATCAAGATGTTGTCTTTGTTCTTTCCCCTTATTAGAAGATACTCTGCTAGAGCTTCATGGGTTGAATTCAGATCCTTCTTTTTTTTAACCTTTTGCTTCTTACTCCACTTACATTCTTCATGTCCCCATACATGCCTCACTTCCACCATGTACCCATAGGTTTTTCTACAGTAGCAATAAAAGGGAAAATCTCCACTAAAAACCTCTTGCTGATTTAAAGGAATGGGGATACTAAAATACAAAGTGATGCTCCAGGATTTTCTCTCCACTAGAATGGGCAGCATTTAGCATTGATTGCTATTATTTTTGATCGGATATCCATAAAATTGAAGACCGGCACCCCTGCTGACCCAGTCAAGATGTTTCTCCCATAACAGAATTGCATAACATACAGATTATAAGGATTTTTTCTGAAACTACCTTGAATCCATCTGCCTATGGAAGATGAATATCAAAATCTAACCACTAAAATATCAGATGCAGTCACTAGATGCAAATAACTGAATCTGCTGTAATACTCAGTTTTATGGCAAAATTTTTGATATCTCTCTCAAATTCATCTCATTAACAAAAATCAGAAAAATGAGATCACCAGTCAGAGCTCTTACTAACATGATTTTGGTCTTAGCAGACTAATTTTTTAATTAGCCTCTCTTTGTTTACTTATTCAGACACACATATTGTGGAGAGCTGCAGGATTGCCTCATGTCAGAGTTACAAAGCGGAGCATAGGATAAATAACTTCCCACATTTCCAAACACCTCTGTTTCAGCCCTGAGCTTTCTGCAGACAGCGGGAATTTGCTTCTCCGTAGCTGCATGCAGAGAAGTAAAACAAACTTTGAGTTTCATTATAGAAGATTATTCTCTAGATGGGCTCCATTTTTAAACAATTTCTTTTTGCAATACTAAAGGACTCAGCAATTTCCTTTTGTCTTTAAAGATTCAATTAAAAGTATGTTTCAGAAATTAAATTACAGCATAACATTAGCTAAGGGTATGAAATACGGCATTTGCCCCAGCATTCAGGGAAAGGCTGTAAAAAGCAATTCACTTAATGGCTCCAACATGTGATCTCAACTTAATAACTAAAGTGCCCTCAGCTCGCAGAGGATCTACTGGTGAGATACACCCTATATAATCCACCAAAAGCAGAAATGGATTAAACCCAGGTAAATCTTATTAATTTATGTAAAACCCTGCAGTTACTCTCATTTTTGATCTTTTAAAATGTTACCATTTTGTCAAGAAACATGCTTGTTGGCAGGAATGTTTCTGTGGGTTTCAGATGGTCTCCTCAATCTTGACACGTTCCAGAAGCACCTACCCGAGTGTTGACAGTGTTTGTTTCTCTCCAGCTTTCAGAGAGTACTGCTGGATGTAATTCATCACAAACACTGGGGATACGCTTCAATTTATTCTTTGCTCTACTAATATAGGGAAGGAAATGAGCAGTCCCCTAACTCTTCAGCTGTCCCTTTAGTCACCTGTTGGGTACAATTTCAGCTCACACTGTGAGCTGTCTTTGCTCAGCGTGCACTGGGTTAGTGTTTCAGAGGAATCTAATTTCCATTTGGGGTCCTTGGGTACTGTGCAATAAAGAGTGAAATAAAAAACAATTTCACTTATGACTGCCTTCTGTGGGACCACAGCAGCTCCCTCTGCTCATTCACAGGCTCACAGCAGCTCGCATGGGGAGCTGCAGCATCCGCCCCCGGCCCAGCGGGGCTCTCCCGAGGGCTGAGCTGTGCCCACCCACGCCGGATCCACCACGGCTGCTGCACAGGAGATGCCTGCTGGCTCTGTACTGCTGGTGAAGGCCCTGTTCTCAGCACACACTCCACGTGATGGGCTTTCTTTGTTTGGTTGGTTTTATCGGGGTTTTGTGGTGTGCTTGTTTATTTTTATATATTTTTAAACTGACTATGCTTACGATTACAATTCAAATTGAAGTAGAAAGCCAGAAGGAAAAATAAAAGGAGTCTCAAATTAACTATAAACCCCACAGCTAATGACGTCTCTGCAATCCATTTCGTCTCTAATCTCTCCTTACTCCTGTTTTAATCCAATTGCAGAAAAAACTAAGCAATGCACATACACATTCCTTTTTTCATACAAATTTTAGCCACTGATCTAGCATAACTCGACAACAAGACACCCTTCACCAGATGGTTCTGCTGCAGAAGTAGTGTGACATTCTTTTTTTTTCAGGGGCATACCCAAGAGCAGACTCTCTACTTTAGGCTAAGAAAATTAACACCCCAATCAAATAATCAAGTACCATACAGTGTTCCTACGGAGGAATATGAATAAATAAATAAATAAATAAATAGAAGCATGCATAGCCTGTCAGAACAGTGCTGAGAAGAACATGCAAAGGGCACAGACGCCTGCCAGCTGGATGAGGCTTAAAGCAATCTTTATTAATATTAAACCCAGCCAAATACAGCTGTGATTTATGGCCCTTAAAAGAGCAATGCACTGAGCTGTTTTGCCGAAAGAAAATGTTTGTTTTTCTTCAACTTTATGAACAGCTATTGTCAAATAATGGATTTTCCTGAAGGTACAGAAAGATTCACTCTTATTATTCTAATGCTAGCACGGAGCATCAGTTCTGCTGGGTTCTCAGACTGGGGCTACATATTGCCAGCGTTTATTGTATAGAGAGTTCTGGCAAAATTTTCAAAGTGCATGTGAATATGCATGTGTGCATGTCTAGGACTCTGACTAGCTGCAATTTTGCTACTAATGGCTCATGAGACTTCTTTCTGCATATTTTCTGTACAAGTATCTGTCCTTCAGGTTTAAACATGAATACCAAATTCAGGTCACAGGCAATTACAACATTTGTCAGGTGTCAGTGAACTTCAGCATGGAGTACTTTTTGGTTATTGGAAACCTTGAACTAGAACAGATCAATGCTTTTAATTTGCATATGAATTGTGCTGAGTATATTACTGAATGTACTTCATTAATGGAGTCCATCCTAGATTAGTTGCAAAGACTCGATCTGGGTATGACTGAAAAGCCTTCCTTATTTTTTATCCAGTCTTCATAACAACAGTTTTTATTCAATTCTACTCTACTCTGTGCAATTTCATAATATACTTGAAGACATTTTCCAAACAAATGCAAACCTTTGACTAGAAATACTGGCACCACCAGAACTCTACAGGACCATGCAAAATATCTACATTTTCATAGCTCTACATGCATCTCTCTTGCTAAGAGGGACTTTTCAGTTAGAGGCAATGCTGGATAATTTTAACTACCAGGGAGAAGTTAGAATTACACATCCTATAGTTAACAAGCAATCAAGAAATAGTGAGAAAAAAAGACTAGAAATAAAAGTGGAATGGGAGCAAATGACTGCAAACTGGTCGTTAAGATCCATACGCCCCCCAGCATCTTTCAGAAACAGCGTGCCAAGGACTGTCTTCCGGAGGTACAACATAACTCCTCCAGGATGACTCAGAGTGCCGAGGCGGCACCAGCCTGGAGGTTGTATGGGAACACACGCCCAAATGGAACTGGAGCAAGGCCAGCTCGCTCATTTACACAGGTGGTCAGACAGCCTGCGAACACCCATAGCACAGAGCCACTTCGACTGGATTTTAACAAGGAGAAAAAGGGGCTGCAACCTCTTCAGAAGTCTTCTGGACTCTCTATGACCCCACACTTCTAATATGCTTTTAAATGTAGCAAATGAATCCTGAGCAAAAGTGCACCCACCTACATAGTGGGCCAGTAGAGGTCTGAGCAATTTGTGGAACGATGAAGGGGAGGAGGTCATGTAACTTGCCCAAAAGAAAGTAAAAGTTGTAAGCAGAAGCCCTAAAATCTGGGAAGAGTTATCGAAACTAACATCAATATTTAAATGGCAAACTGATAATGATTTCTGCTTTATTTCCTTGGTACTTTGGATTACAAAGCTGGCTATCAGCCTGCATGGTAAATTTTAAATGACATTAGTCGCATGACTGTTCTAAAATAAAACTTCTCAGAATAACGGCAACAGCAAAATAATATAGTATGCATTGTGTCTGTTGTTTATTTTGTGTGGCAATAATACAGGCAGCCATATGGATATGAGCATTTGGATGGGAGGATTTGTTGGCTAGATCATCACATCTGTTTACTTATAAATGCAACAAAAATACATTTGGAGGTCACTGACTGCACAACCATTTTACTTACTCCTGATGAATAAAAAGCTATCAATGCTACTCTTTCTACATCAACCCAACCTCAAAAGAGACCCTATGATATTTTCATGAGAAAAAGGTTTTGAAATCATAGTAAAATAAGTCTCTATCACACTTTATCAGCCACTTCCACTGCAATGGTGGTATCAGAGCAATAACTTAATCTAGGATGAAATGAGCATGCAACATGTCCAGGAGGAAGATAAAGAAAACAACCAGTGCCCCAGTTAAGCTTCCTCATAACACAAACCCTTTGATTAAAAGGAGCATGTACCACTGACCTCATATATAAAAATCACGTTCACTGAGTGAACTCAGATTTTAATTAAAAACAAAAACAAACAAAACCCAAACAAAAACACACAGAAAGAAAAAAAACCCTTCACCAACACACCAAGACAATAACAGGTTACAAGCTTATAATATATAACGTCTCAATAATGTGTTTGCAGTATTTCAATCAAGGCTCTCACTGTGATCCAAAATATTTATGGCACTTCCTTCACCTTTTTCTTCATGTCAGGCTATAAGGATATTGTAATCTAGCAAGCCTGAATTTTTATTCCTAAAAACTTAGAAATGTGTAATTTACTACACAGACTTTCAATTACAGATAAATGTTCAGAAAAAAAGAATAGTGCTTTAAGAATTCTTTCACCCACAGTATTGTTCTGATTTCAAGACATTATTAAGAACTTTAAGTTCATAATGAAATTATTTTATTTAGGTTATTTTTTACTCTGGCAGAAACACTTCAGCATGTCCATACAGTCTAAGATTACACACATTTTCTCAGCTGAACAGAGCTTTTGGCAGTGAATAATCCCATGCATAGAAACATTTTTATATTTGCTTGCTGTCACCCACGCTCAATAACACAACTTTCAGCTGAAGGACACATAATTTTCATCTTGTTCATGAAGGAAACTAAGGATAGGAACTACAGAACACTGCAGACAGATAATACCTGAATTCAATTACTTCCACAACTTAAAAAAAAAAAAAAAAGGTAAGCGAAAAACATGATCTTACTTTTGCTGATGGGTTAGTCTTCAATACTTGATTTGCCAAAGAAAGGAGAGGTTAGGATGACAGCTGTTCATTACAATTCCTTCTTTACTACAAGAGCTTAACTCTGCCACTGGCTGGCTGGCCCATTTCTGTTTGCTTTAGCACAGAACAGTGCTCCTAAAAGCTCCTCCTATTGACAGCATCTGCCTGGATACTTCCCTCAACAAGCAGAAACAAGGTTTTCCACAGAGCCATTTACATCCTGGGAATGAGCTACAAGTAAGGGAAACTAGCAGAAGTAAATATTTTGATGATTAAGTCCAGGATTTGGCAGGTAGAAATTCATACCCACTAACATCACCAGCTTTACACCAGAGCAGTCACATCTTCACAGTGATACAAATCAAAACAACAACTTCCCTGACAGAAACAGTAGCTCAAGTTATGCCTAAAAAATGGAAGCCAGAACTTTAAAAGCATACATCTCTTAAAAGTGTACCTATTACTGCAACATGTCTGAGCCTTCAGAGAAGGAGGGTTCATTATTTGTTCATTACAGGAGTTGGTATTTGTGCAATTAAGAAAAGCATTGGTGAAGTATCCACACAAAACAATGTATAATAAAGTACCTAAATATATGTATTTCAATTATGGGTGAATCAGAAAGCAACCGCTCATTCTAACAGATGCCCTATATAAACTCCAAATATTCACCTTTTTCCTGGCACCCAAAATAGCTGAGGCAAATCTACCTTCTGTTCCCAGAAATGTTGCCTAGGGCAGATATTGTATCATGGCAAATGTACATGTCACAGTACTGCAACTTTATTGCCAGTGAAAATGATACTGCTCCATAACTTTATTTGCAATTTATAGGCTCTGTGGGAAATATACCAGTACGTTCTCCTGGTCTGGACACAGCTGCCTGAATAGACAGGGTCATGTAATGAGACCAGACAAATAAAAGATGGAAGAAAAAGGTCTAAACATTAGGTGATATATATATTTATTTATTGTGGCTTACTCTCAGCTACTAATCAGCACATTAACCTTATTTTCTCCGCATGATCGCTAAATACCATACTAAAATTAGGTCAGAAATTCAGATCAGATCAGCTGACTCAGCCCAGCAAGATCAGACAAAGACTAGTTGCTGGGGTTTTTTTTCCGATCCAATACACTGTGTTTATCTCCTGAAAATAGATCCATACATTTTTCCCCACAATTAACCTATCAGAGCCACACATGATGAGACAGCAGTCACACTGAAGGTACATCAGTGCTACTGAGGAAAAACAACACAGTGTATTCTTTGGAAGGCAAAATGTACAATGAAACATTTTTTTTTTTCAGGTCATTTTTCAGATCTTGTTTTCAAACTGCTCAGACTAATGCATTTCAATGAACTTAAGTCATTCAGCAGAGTTATGAGATGATTTAGGTAAATAACAGCTGCTTCCAAATAGTGTTGTGTGTGAACACCACCACTTTATTAGCTAATACATTACTCATTATTATGTTTTTAATATACACAACCAGCCTTCTTCTAAGAGAGACCATCTGAACACTAAAATAGCTTCTAAATACAAAAATGGTAAACTAGCTTCTAAAACAATTCAATAATTGGACTATCAGATAATTTTCATAAGGTACAAAGGACTTACAGCTGCTTTATTTTCATCCCCACATGCCAAAGAAGAGTGTTTGTGGGAACCCCTGATCCTGCTCAAAAATCTACCTGCAGCTAATCACAGGGGATGACTCCCTTGTTGCTAAGGAGATTTTTGCAGCTGTTGGTAGTCTCCAGACTGGTAGCACTGTTATCACTGCACATGTGCACCGCTTTCTATCTAGGCCACAGTATCAGGAATTAGGGATAATATAAATATCCATCAAGATAAGGTAAAGACCTAAGGAATATAGAACAGAACAAAGAAGAAATCAATAATCCTACTTTACCTTTCCTGTCTGCTATGTTTCAATAGATAACATGGTTTTGGATGAATCTCTGGAGGTTACTACAGGGAACAGACTCAATTGCAATCAGCCTAAGTGACTTCAGACATCATGGTTGCTTTAGACAGATCAGATGTTCTCCCTTGGTCTGCCATTGCTTTTAGTCTTTCTAATCAAGGATCACAAGGATTTTTATTTTTTTTTTACCTCTACAAGTTTCCATAAGAAAGAGACAGAGAAAAAGACTTGAAGAGAATGTTTTTCAAGATTTTCTAAGGTGTTTTTCCTACTTTTTTTCCTCAGAGAGATATTGTTTATCCCCTCAGTGTTACTGAGATAAGACAGGTGGAGAGGGATCAGAGGGGACCACTGCAAACACAGTTTCCCACAGAAGAGCCCAATATTCAGGAAATGTTGATGCCTCCAAACCACATGCAGATACATGCTGTTCCTCTAATAAACCCACTACATTGCTGGTCCTAATCCTGTCTTCAGCTGAGGATCAGCTGAACTGATATCACTGAGGATCAGAACTCTGTCCTCAGTGATATCAGTTTAGCATGAGCAAGAATTTCATGGTTTGGCTCAGCCTAAATAATCTGTATTTGTCCAGAGCTCTTCATCAAATCACTTTGCCAAGATCAATAAACAAAACCACATAAACAAACCACAGCAGGAAATACTGTTACCACCATTCAAGTTAGGTAGAGAAGTTTGGCTAGAGAACTACAAAGAACCAGGTCATTCTACAACCTACTCTCTCATGTCCCAAGAAACTTCTTCAAAAAAACCCCCTGTTCTGGTACTTAGTGGCCTTTATGGTCACACATACAAAAGTACACACAAACAGGTTAGCCAGAGTACAGCCTAGTTAGCTGTATTCACCTTAATTTTACATTATTCTTATCACTCCAACTAAATTGCTGACAATCCAAAAAGCTCCACTTCCTGGAACATAAAGCAGCCATATTTTTGCTTTACATTCCTTTATCTCCCTCCTCTGTCAAACTGTATGTGCTGCTCTTTTCTTTTTAATATTCCATCAAAATAATCAGACTATTGAGGCGGTGCTTGAATGTTCACAGCACAGCATGTCTGTTACACCTGGATGTACAGTACCCAAGACATAGCACAAAATTTAATCACTTAAACTGAAATACAGAAGACTCATGCTGGGGGAAAAAATTCAAAGGGTCTCTCAGTTTGTGCTCAAGCCATCCATTTGCACATAAAAGTATAGCATTTGGATGGATGATTTTAACCTCACCTCAAGAAAACCCATTTTTTTAATAATGCAAATGTGTATGTAATAAGTATTTATATATATTCCATTCAACCTTCTTCTCCTCTCCAAGAGGCTGCAGAGATTTCATTGATATCCACTGGCACAAGAGGCCAGGTCAGGCAAGTGCTCCCCTCATTAACTGTCAATTAAAATCAATGGAACTGTTCAAGAAGAGTCATTATTGGGTACTGCCCATCAGGGGCTTGATCCATTTTCCTTTAAATGATAGCAAGATTGTTACTGACTTCAGAGCTCACAGAATGGAGAGGAAATCGCTAATAACAGACTTTTTTTTTTTTTTTTTTGCAAAACCTCAGATAGTTATTAAAAAGCTTTGAAAATTTACCAGATTTAAAACATCAGCTAAAGGAGAGTTTATTGTGACCGGTGAGGCTCTCCCTGTCTCACTCACACACAAATATACCTTTGCACAAAGTACAAACGGTCCATCTAAAATCACTGAGAGTTTGAGAACCTATTTTTCACTAGATCTACATCTCTTATTCTTGAGACCCAAACTTTTTGTTACAAATCACACCTGTTCAAGATGCCACACAAGCTCAAACTGAATACATTGAGATGGGAATACTCTCTTCCATTGAGGGAGGAAGAACCATTCACCATCACATCTATACAATGTAAAGTGCAATTACAAGCCTGACATGGGTCAGTGGTCTGCACTGCTTTTACCAGCAAGCTGCTTGGAAATCAACTGGTCTACACATATTTCCCATATCTGAGACTGAGCCCCTCACTTTTCATTCACTCTGCCAGACCACTCATCTTTTTATCAAAATATTTACCGTTTTATTGCTTCTTCTTGTTTTCGACGTTTTTCACTCTTTTCTTTCAAGTAAGCCAGGTTTGTTTCATTCCTCATGCGATCATTCTCTCGAGCAATGTCTGATGCATTCTGTATAACCAAGCCATCATAGGCCTTCATCCCCATATCTTCAATATACTGGAGAAAAGCGCCCAAAGTGACCTCCTCCTGATTAGAACTCATCATCTTGCAGGAGATAATGAACAAAGGAAAGCAACGTTTCCTGCAGGTTGAAAAACACATAATACCTTAATCAGTAGGAAAATAGCTTATGGTTTATGACAGCGAGATTGTGTCAGTTGTAATTAACATCTTCATAAGAGACAATTTTTCAGACTTTCTCCTGTTTAAAGGATAATAAACAAAGCAATTCAGAACACAGAACATTACTCGAGACAAGAGGAGACAAAATCAGGAGTCTCTTCTTCCAGGCCATGCAGATCCATCCAATTACACACTGTAAATCCCAAAAAAGTTTCCCCCCATCGTCTTGCTTTTTATAATACCCACCAGTTGCATTGACACTGACATTCCCCAATCTCAGTTTGAATTCTATTGAGAAGGCTTTCATCACAGGACAATAGGTGCTTTTTGCAGTTTAGATAAGGCTGCACCAGAGCAGATTACTAAACAAAATTCCTATTCTTAGGAAATTCCAAAGTTCAGGTGAAAAATATTGTTCAATTTTTTGAAACAAAAAACTTTTTTTCAAAAAAAATTTTCATCGGGTACAAAATCTAGAAAGAAATATTGTAAAATAGTTTCCTGTATTTCTTAGTAATGTAGATATGAGCCCATAAACCCTGGTCATCTGCTGCCCAACAGCTTGTTAGCGTGAGGCTCAAAAATGGACAAGACACCCCAGCTGAGCTGGGTCCTTCAGAACTCTAAAGCCCTGAAATTCTCCAGACTTCCATACTTCTTCCACAGGTATGACAGGCACTTGGGTTCACAGCACCTCCAGCTAAGCAGCAAGGAGCAGACACACTTAGACCCTCAGGTCACTCCTGGCTCTATGGTAGGCAACCTAAAAGCTCTCAGAAAGGCCCCAAAGGTTTTCCACTCATCAACAGACATCCTGGGAGTTGCAAGAACTCTGGTGGATTGACAGATCAGTAAATACTACAGGAGACTAAAGGGAAGGTAGAATTTCAAGAGATATGCTGTCTCTCTCTAAAGTCTATGCATTGGATTAACTACTTACTAGATAAGTAAAATAGAACTTTTTATTCAAAAAATAGTTTTGCCATCTTATTTTAAACACTGAGTCCTGTAGGGTCCAGAGACAGGACAACCTTGAGTTGTATTGTGTGGGGTCCTCATTTTACAATCGGGGAGTCACTGCAGGAGGGACTGAGTGACCTGCAGGCAGACCTGGCAGCTGAACTCAGCTCTCAAAGGCACGTTTGCTTATTCACTCCTACAGCATTCCTCCCTTCCCCGAAGAAGGATTGTGAGACTTCTCGGAATCAGCCTGAGAACCCTGCCAGCAGTACAACTAGAAATGATCTTATTGAATAGACAATGAGAATCCAGTCTGCACACAGATTTTTAGGGGCAGGTTTCCTGTGTGATCAGCAACAAAAATCTTTGCCCCATTTCCTAATGTAATGTCATATTTCTCATCTTTATCACATAGCTGAACAAGTAAAATTCTGATCTGAATAGACACTGCTCCTAAATAAATAAATAAACAAATAAATAAATAAAATGCTCTTCAGGATTCCAGCAATCCACTGTGGGCTATCAGGCACAGCCCTGACCATGAGAATGCAAGGGATGAAAAAAACAGAGAAATATTTTTCCACCCTTGAATGTTTTCCCCCCCGTTTTTGATTACTTGAAGTGACAATGGCAACAAGCATCTGGTTTCAGGCAGTTAATACCTTAAAAGCACACCAATAATTTTCTCTTGTTCCCCATGTCTGTATATCAAAATTATATCTATACAATGATGACATGACTGTTAAAATGATGAAGATTCAGAGAATGCAAAGACTCTGCTCCTATTACCTCTTCTACCTCCCAGACAACCTTTTCTATCAACTAAACCTGAACATGAGCATAAGGCTGATGTTCAGGGTCACTGAAATGATCTTTAAACATTTTCAGGCATGGGTATAAGCATCTCCTACTAATCCCTGCAGGGTAAAACCAGTGAGGAGGTCTTAGTGCAGCCCAACGTGCACGCATGGCATTTTACACAGCTTTGACACTGGAACAGACTAGAACTCCACTGGGTTGGAACAGGCATTCAGCCATTCCATATATTCACCATAAGTGGCACACTATCTGCAAAGGAGTAAATTGGAAAGCTGACAATGAGCTAAACAGATTCTGCCAATGTTACTGGTGCTTCAGCAGACATTATTTTAGACCAATTCCCAACCTTGCTGATTAAAAAATGTAAGTCCAGTTACCAAAGCCCCTTCCTAGGAGTGTGTCTCTACAGCATGACACCTACCTGACTAAAGCCAATGCTAACAGCATAGACAGCTCTAACTCCACCATCTCTGAACTCCTTAAATGATATCTGCTCTTTGATGGTTCAAGTCCAGGCCATTTCCCCCCCCACAGATGGCTATTTCACTGGCTTTTCCATTTTGGATTTCTAATAAAGCCTTGTTTCTGCATATGTTCAATTAAATTGAAATAAACCTGCACAACAGAAAAACCTCACCCTAGTAAACTCAGTGGCAGTATTGTCATTGATTTGTCCAGTGACCAGATTTTACTCCTGAAATATAGTTGAAAATTTTATACTGAAGATAACTTCAACAGGCTTTAAATAAATCCAGTTCTGATTCATTTTTCCCCAAGACATAGAACTTCATCTGCTTCACATTCTCTTTCATGACGACAATACTGCATATTTTTCCCTCATTGTTTTCCTTTCACTTTGTAAGTCAAAAATGAGCTGCCACTTAGGATATACTGAATCTCCTTTTATTGTGATGTTTATTTTTTGAACAGGAGGATAAAGTCATTCCAGTTGCAAAAAGACTGAAATAAAAAGCTTTTATTCTGCTGTATGCACTGATGAGATTCTTCATGTGCTAGTTTATTGCTGATGTTTTCTATTACTAAATTCATGCAGAATGACAAAACTTACACACTGTTTAATAGATAGACCAAGATATATTCTTTGTCCTAACTGAGGTCCAATCCTGCAACCGTACTGAGCAACTGTAGCTATTGAGCTCCTCCCATGACTGTGATGCTTGCACGCTCATAACACCAAATTCAGTTTGGGGTACTTCCTGGAGGTAGCTGAGGAAGACACATATTTCAGAACCTTAAACCTGCACATATGGCACCAACTCCAAAAAGCCTCTGTGCAAGCAGCAAGCATTTTCTGGATCAAACCCCCTGTACCTCCTGCATGCATGGTATTTTACAGCCTCGCTGCATTTACTAATAATTTACAGTTGTGCATACTGTACTTAAACAGGGATTAAAAATGCAAAAAGCTTAACTAATTACTGTAAACATTTTTATAGTATTAGCATTCCTTACAAGGTACACTAGGACCAGTTTTATTTACAGGTATTATTGCCACTGCAGAGATACCATGTTACCCTAATAAATGTGCATAACAACTGCAATAAGCTGCAACCAATACATGTGGCCCATGGAGTCCCATGCAGTGCCTGCTGTCCTCCTCCTTGGAAAATGGCAGACAGCACTGATCAACCTTTGATCAAAGGTTCTGCTGACTTGTAAACTCAGGCAGTGAGCAATTCCTAACCATCTGCCAGGGCAGATACAAGTACAGGCAAGTGTTGTGCTGGAGTACATTTATATTTGATTAAAACTATGCAAATGCAAGTTGTTAAATAAGTAATGCAAGCTGTAGGTGAGGCACCACCATTCTGGTGCCCCTAACATGCACACTGTGGTCAAGGATTTTGTTAGTCAGTGACAAGTGCCATACAGAGTCACCTAAGTATTTGCAATCAAATTGCTTTCTGTGCTTTTTTTTTTTTCTGAAATCAAGCAGCCCTGGAATATTCTAACTAGGAGTTGCACCATTTGAAAAACTGTTTAGACACTCCTTTCTTTTTCTCCTCCTCATTGTGAAGGAACAAAAGGAGACAGCAGGGCAGAGGAAAAGCACTGGAATTCAGCTGTTGGAAGTCAACAAACTACAAGGTCAACAAAAATTGTTTGGAGGAACTTGGTTCTGAGTGTTCACTGAACATGAACATGTTTGAAAATTCACCTGAGCACATGGAGACAAAGAAGGAGTTCTCAGTCATGTTCACTTTGCTTCTTAAAGGTCAAACTAACACGATGTGAAACCACTCTGAGAGAAAAAACATAATCACACCCCTTCATACTCACTGACACTTGCCCCCCCAGGTACCCCCAAATCAAAGGGACACTGGTAAAGGAGCACAGAGCAGCTCACACTGCCCTGGCTCGTGCTTTCAGCTGTCAGCATGGGAGGAGTACAGCAAGAAAGATTATTTTTTTCCCTTTCCTGCCAGTGCATCTGGTTTACTGGCAAGGGCAAGCGGCCTCCTTCCTGGTTTGCTTAGAAATATTTACATAACTAAATTCAAGATCATTGTATTGATTCAGATACAGTTTCTATGGGAGCATAATCCATTGTGTTTCACAAGACTGTTGCATACTCTACTTCTAATTTAACTATTTGCTCTGATCCCAAATATACAACATTCTCGGTCCCAAAGCTCCTCCTTTTCATATGATCAGTGTGCAAAAATATTGATTTCAGAATATGAGGAGTAATCGACCCAATATCACAGTATCCAAGCAGTGCTACACACATGAAGATTCAGACATGCCATTCTCCTTCTTATTCACATGAGGATCCCCAAAATATTAGTTGCTTTTCAGTTTGCTTGACAGCCATAAGCTGCAGCTGTGCTGCGTTGAAAATTGGCAATACTGACATTAAACTGAAGGAGCTTTTTGAAGTAATGACAAAGGCACTGATTGCCTTCTTCCAAAGCAGAGGGATTTTTTTTTTAATTTTAACATAGGAGAACAGAGCCTGGAATAGCAAGTGGGGAGTTACCCAGAGTCCTGAATCTAATATCTAATTTATAAAGACCTACTACACACCTCTCCAGTCCTGCCTGATTCCCTCCCAAATACTGCTTCCTCTCCTTGAAAACACATCTGCTTTCACATTACCTATCAACTCCCTCCACTAAATTCAGTATATTAGAAGGATTCTGCACAAATCAAGGATGCTAATCAGCCTATCAACCCTCGAGTTTTGGCTGTTGCATTCTAGTTGCTTGCAAGAAAATAAGAGCAAAGTAGACAGGCCAGCCATATCCAGTTTTCACAAACTGCTGACCACAGCAGCACTAATAAGGACCTAATGGTATTGGATGTACAAAAAATACTTTTGCTGTGACCAACAAAAATTTGGTGATGTAAAAATATACTAGAGACTAGTTTGCAGAACTCTTATCATAACTGTGCCTTATATCAAGTGAGATTTGAAATACCCAAGCACTTGAATGTGATGATACAAATTGCTAAGACATGCTTCTTAGAGTTGCATCCCCTGCTCATTCCTAACAATGAGATGGCTTTACTGTTTTCACACACGGTGATGCATTAAATTCCAATGTCAAAGAGGAAAGACCTTCTGAAACTGGCTGCAAGTTTCCTATTGTGTGTCATTTGACAACTATATATGCACATATTTTAAAAAAAAAAGAACCAAAGAACCACTGCCATTATTCGGAAATACATTGTACAAAATACATTTTATAGTTTGACTGGGACAGATTATATACCTGGTCCTCATTGTACTGCACAGCACGAGCTCTAACACCTGGGCAATATCACTGAAGCTAAGTAGTGCTGAGCCCTTCACTTCAAGAGGTTAAAAGACTCTCCTTCAGTAGACTGCGAATGCTACTGGATGGATTTAAAGAAATAGTCCATTTCTATAGATGTTCTATTCCTCCTATGAAGAGCTGTGTTCCCTATAGTTTTAAGGACCAAAAAAAAATATCCTGAGACTTGAATTTTGGCTCCCTTCCCTCTTGAAAAGGAAAAAGGTCTTTGCTTAGAATGACTCCTCTATGACTCCAGGACGTAAAAAGCTGTTGTTTACTTTGCAATACAGCAACACTTTTATTACTTTTATCCCCTGAGGAAAACAAGGCATCCTCCTAACCACATGGGTATTGGACAATTACAAACCTAGGTTCAGAATGGCCAACACTTAAGTGCAGTTATGACATTTTACTTCCCAATATGATGCAGAAGACTTTAAACAACAAGAAGAAATAAAATCACACAACGCACAGACATATACACAGACATTCTGTGTGCAAACAGGAGTGCATATGAACTCAGAAGAAATCACGAGCTTCTTGCTGACGGACTTATTTTTTCCTCCTCTTTAAGAAAATGAAATGGAGATTTCACTACCACCAGCATCATGTTCATATGCTGTAAAATATTAATGGTACAGCAGGTCTGATAAGTAACTATCATAGATGTTGGAAATTATTTCAATTAATTAATCAGAAAATATAAAAGAATGGTTTTAATTATTTAACAGGGCTTTCTACAAACAAAAAAAATTCAGCTACAAAATGTCTCTATTACAAGCACAATCAACACGTGAAGTACACAAAACCAGGCAAATAGACTTCGGCCTTAAGTTTAGCAATGGCTTGATTAATACAGTCTAAAAATACATGCAACCTCATTATGCATTCTGACTATTCATCATTTCACTTTGTAATATTATTTTTTCATTCTAATTAGCACCATATTTCATTAGCATGCTCATAGGATGTATTAAAATATGTACGTACCAAAATCTAAGTCCACGGGGACCACTAAGTGCAATAATCAAAGGTGACTTTTGCCTGTAAAAGCCCTTTCCTGTGGTTACCTCAGTGCAGTCGGAAGGGATATTTCAGCACCATAAGAAACAGATTTTCAGTTAGGCTCAGTTTTTTCTTCAGTTAAAGTGCATTAAATCTTGCTGGCAGAATTGCCCAGATTGTAGAATTCGACATCACTACGAGTCAATGTGTTATGTTACAGATCTTCTTAACATATGATTAAAATGGCATGGAAAGTTTGGCTTTGGAAAAAAAAAAAAAAACAACGCAGTGGAAAGAAAAGACAAGTGCTTGCTTCTTTAAATCCACATTCAGAGAAGAGAGGGTATGGATAATGGGAGGGTATAAACAACACCCTGCTTTGAGGTCCAGCAGAGAAGAAACTGGATGATTTTTACCCACTTTACAACACAGACGATTACAGCACCATCATATGCACTAACACAGAGATTTCTAAGGTGCCTCATTTGAATATGTTCCGTGGAGACAAAAAGAAAGGAATATAAGGAAGAGCAAATATCCTATCCAAATGGCTTCTTGCAGCAAGGAAAGATGCTCGCTCGCTCATTGCCACTCAAATACAGAAGGTCTGAAGCAGTCTGGCTTGTGGCATCGTCTCTCTCTCCCCCGTGACTACAGGCAGGCTTGCTCTCACCGGCTGCCTGGCTCTGTTGGTGCTGTTGTTGATTAATCAGGAATTCTCAAACAAAGAGCAAGCCTACCTTCGGGTGCCAGCAGGACTGTGGGGCTCCTCTCCTGCTGCAATCCGGCTGCCCTGACCCCCCGCGCAGCCAGCATCATCCTAGCACCTCGGACAGCTCCGCCGCGCCGGGCCCATGGAGAGGCGGGACGGCGGAGCGGCAGCGGCGGCGGTTCTGGCTCCGGGCTCGGGAGCTAGGCAACAGTCTCGCTCTTATCTCCACTGCACTGAAGTCTGATTAGCAAATAATCCAGTGGGGGGTAAAAAAAAAATCTGCATGAGCAGCACTGTATATCACATGGAGTCTATAGGTGGGAAAGAATATGAAACAACGCCCTTTCCCCCTCCTTCTCCCTTCCCAAAAAAAGAGAAATTGTTCTTCCACGGAGATTGTGTAAGTTAACCTTTAGCCCATATTATGGCTCAGGGAAATGAGCAGCCACTTAAAAGGAACATCTACGCCTCAGTTTGATACCTCATATTGATGTATCTTTTGCACTCACCCTCACTGAAAAGCAGTGCAAGGCACACAATTACTGCTGACGCAGATGAGATTGCTGCTGCTTGGGGAAGGAGGGGAGGAGCTTCTCAACCCATCAAAACAACCTCCCACCACCTGCTCCCATTGCACGAGAACAAAACTACGCCGCTCGGACAGACTGAGCGTGACATTTATGCCGTTTTACTTATATTGATATGCACACGCCGGAAAGAAGCATTCTGTTTGAAAAGCATTCAGGGTGAAACTACACAGTTTAATGCTCATCCAGAATTTGTGTAATGGTTTGGAAGAAAACATTTCCTTTCTTCTGAACTGGATCAATCTATGTTATAGCTCCTCCTTGCAGAGTATGTGCAGTTTTGCTTTCTCTCCCCCAAACCTGCAGCCTGGACACAAAGCAAAAGCATTCACTCCCTGTGCCAAAGCCAGGAAAGGAGCGATGGCTGAATGTGCACAGATTGTGTTACCCCATTGTTAAATGCTATTTGATTCTTTCTCCTTTCTTAATTTCAGGCATATTTTTCTCCAGCATAAATCTTGATTCTGATGTTACAATAGCAGTTGAATTTATTTCTAAAACTAATAACAGGAATTATAGTCACGGAAGGAAATGCTTTCAAAAGTAATGCATGTTCACATGAAAAGTTGTGCAATACAAAATAAGACCCTGCCTACAGAGCATGGGAGAACTTCCTGCAGATTTATTTCCCCCCAGCTGGAATATCAATATTACCTCACATTCAACAGCCTTCAAGATAGCCACCAAGACACACTGCAAAACATAGTGACCACCTTCATGCATTGAAAGCATAGCCTGAAAAAAGCCTGATTCTAAAACTGTCTGTCATATTCATTAGTAATTCATTCCCTGCTCACTGTAATAGTTGCATGTCCCAGCACACCTCTTGCCACTCTCTGAAACAGGACACTGAAACTTCCACATTACATCTCCAAGAGACCGTTTCAAAAGGGTTACCCTTAAGAAGGGTTACAAAGTCAGAAGAACAGGGCTTGAAGATATGGAGGGTTTTCCTTTGTGTCAGGAAAAAAGACCTGGAAGGGAAGTACCTAGAATGTAGAACTGGAGGCAGTCCTCGGAAGAGAGTTCTTTTCCTAGCCCAGAGGCAAGCCTGCAGCTCTGCTTCTGATTTTTTCCTTCCTTGAAGGATATCTTAAAAGCAGCTGTGGCCATGTGCTGATTGGGGAATTCTTTCATTTTCATCAACTGGAGATTCCTGTCACATGATATCCTTTTTTTTCCAGTACTTCTCCAGGACCCTAACTCTGCCCCAAATCATGCACCAAAAACAGAGAAACTGCACAGTCAAATTTGTTTCCAAGTTACTTTAACAAAAATATTACTGTAAAGTCATTGCAACTTCATAAGCAACTTGAAGAACTAGTAATTTTAATCTGAAAGTGTGAAACACTTGGCTATGTGTTCACCACGTGGTTCATCCCAGTAATTGAACTTGTATTTTCTTCTAGACACAATTATCTTCTAGACTACATATGTTATTACACCTTAGGGAGCGTCCACATGTATTGTTCTTGCACCAGGGTTACTGCAGACCATATCTCCATCAGCTGTGGGAGGAAATGTCCATTTTTTTTCCCCCAGTAGCACTATAGAAAGGGCACTGGGATTATATCACGACCTCTGCAAGGCTGGCAGTTCCATTCCTGGTTATCACACACAAAAGTCTCTCATTTGCTTCCATAGTCAGATAACATCAAGCCAGGAAAAAGCACCTACAGAATCGATCATGGCACTTCCTGTGTGGACAACAGAAGGGCTGGACCAAAATTCAGGTAGTGTGTTTTATGTTGTTCATTTCTATTCCCAAATTTCTTACAGCACAGTGCTATGATCACCTCTAAACACGTTTAATGACAACCCTAACAAAGCCATGACTGGCTTTCACTCCTAGGTTATGAAAGAATCCTAATCAGTACAAATCTATGCACCTCCACAAATTATTACCTGTGTTCTCATGTTGCAGAGGACTACACCTGGCTTCCTGGCCTCCAAAGAGCTACCAGTGGAGAACCATTAATTCCTCACAGTAGCTGTCAATCCCCTCTCTCCCCATCTCCTTTGCTCCACATCCCTCCTGGAGCTTACAACCACACATAACTCCAGTAGATGTAGATTACTTGTGTTCGCTTTGAATTTCTGAAAAACTCGTGCAAAGCTTCATTACATAGCACATAGATTAACCTACTTTATTTATGTATGTGTATGTACATGCTCACATATATAACAAATATACAGACAGACAGAGAGAGAGATGTCACTTGACCTGTGGCTGGCATTTGCACACCAGGAAAAGAGAAGATGAACAATGTGGAGCTGCACACTGGCAACTACTCAGTCTTAGAAGAGTTGTGGGATACCCCATCCTCTGCCTGGCTGTGAGGAGGCTGGAGCACACAGTATGTAACAAGGAGAGGGCAGACTGCTGCAGGAGGCTTCTTTGTCCAGGGGATGAGGAGCCCTTTCAGGCTCAATTGACATGCTCAGGATTTGCAGGGCTCAAGACTGCAGCAGAGGAGAGACAAAGGGCTTTCAAGAGGAGGAGAATATTCATTTAAGATGCTAACAGACCACTTATTGACTGAGAACAACAGTCTGCCTGTCCCTAAAGGGAAGCTTGAGGACAAATGGATTGGAGTTCAGTGCCAGTGACTCAGTCTCTGTCCTGGTTTGAGAATGGAGAAGGAAGGCTCCCCAAGAAAAGGAAGCCCCACATTTCCAGGCCTGAACCTGGTAACACCTGACTTCATGCAGGGACTGTTATGTAATTATTTATGTTTATGAGGCTCAAAAAGGACAGGTTTCTTCTCTTTGAATGCACCACTCCATGTATGATCTAAAGCTTCTGCAGAGAAGGCAGTTCCCATGACAGATTTTTATATCTGACCAGTAGGCCATAGATGAAGAGCTCTAAGAATGGAGATTCCACAGGGGCTAAAAAAATCTGAAATAAAAATCAGAAATTGAGGACTTAAACCTGGAGATTCCTGACACCTAACCAAGGGGAGAATGATATGAGCTTACATTCCTGCACCCAAACTCTGCATCCCAGTGAATTGGAATAGAGAGACTACTGAACAAGACCTGTCCATGCAGCAGCCAAATGAGACAGGGTTCCTATCAGTCAGGTTTTGCCAAGACCAAAGGCTCGCCAAGCCAGAATCATCACAGTGGAAGCTAAGGGTGGGCAGTTTACCCACACTTAAAAATACAAGACCACCAAGAGGCTGACTTTGGCTGATTAACAAGTTGCTTGGCTAAGCTAACTTAAACTTGGTTTGCTTATTTCTCCTTTACTCTGCCTCCTTAGTTTCGATTGTTCTTTCCTGTTTCTTATGTGCTTAGTCCTGGCTCTTAATTTTTATTGCTACCAGTCTGCAATTGCTCTCACCTCTTCATGCCCATTGTAGTATGGATTTATTGCCTGACCCCTGGCCACATCTCTTAGCCTAGACCTTGCTATTATTCTTGACCTTTCCAGAAGTTGCATTCAGCTTTTCTTGATTCTAGCACCTACCATCTGGTTCTAGTCAGTCCCAACCACTAGGACCCATTTAAGTGTCTTAATTTCACAATAAAACAATAGTTTCCTCACAGAGACTATCATTGTCTCATGTGTGAGGTGAGTGAAATTTTCAATGACAGTCTTACCTGTGCTTCATTCTAAGTCTGTTTAGTAATCACTGTGATGTCCCTTTAGCACCAAATGAAAAAAAAAATCTCCTTAGATTTTTATTTGGATTTAAACTTGAGTTAATAAATATTTTTAAGCAGAAGTGGGTTAATTCGAGGAAAGTGCATAGAAAACAAACTACATCCAAACCCAAGCACAGTGCTCACCATAACCTTGACCTTAAGAAACTGTCTCAGATTTTGTTTGTTCATGCTCTTAGTACCCACCTACCATCATGCTAAGCTAAGTGAACACTTAAGGATTTGCAATTAATTTTCAACATGACATGCTGAAATAAGTTGAGCCTTCAAGGCTGCTTTTCCCAAATAATTTCGTGCCATGCCCTAGATAAGCTTTAATGTTTGCACCTTTTCCCCTCAAGCATTCTTAAAACCCTGAGAGTTCTGCAGTTGCTCCCTCTTCCATCCACATTTGAGTCCTTTTGCCCCTCTCTCCCTCCTCACACACACACTGCTGCCATAACAAGTAAAACTACCCACACAATGAGAGTAAAGGAAGCTCTCATTACTTCATCTCAGCATTTGTTTCAGCTATTTCACATCCCTCTGTAGAACTCTTTCACTTCCCTGCAGCACACTGGCTCTATCCCTCCCACAACCATCATGCACATTTCTCTCCAGAGTTCTGAAGAGGATTCTTCTAAAGGTAAAACAGTAGAGGGGTCCCTACTCATGTGAAAAGCCAATTAAAGTTAAATGCTTAACTGCCATCTGTGCCTTTAAGAAAAATCTCTTAATTTTCCCCAGTGATCAATTTTTTTCACATGGGACCAATTTTGCTGTTATTGCTTAGGCAAAATTCCCATTGAAGTCCACGGGGAACTTTGCCTGAATACAAAATATGGAGCAAAACCCTGCACTTATTTGCATAGACCACAAATCACAAAGATCATGCCCTGATGCAAGTGATTTATCCTACATGACAGCTAGTGCAACTGGGCTATTTTAAACCATGATTTGTTGTAAAATATTTCATGATATTTACCATTCAAAAAAGAGTCAATTGATTCTTTTTTCTTAAACGGGATGAGATTGAAAGATTCTGGCTGCTTTCCAACCCCATTAATTACTAAATGGTACATTTTCCACAGAAATGTTAAGCTATAAGTAGTTCTTCTGGAGCCAGTTAGCTCCTAGCTAAAATCAATTAAAGCTGGTAAAGATATATTTCTATGGTCAGGTCCCATATACAGACATCTGTATTTATAGCTTAGTGGATGCAGTTGTACTATCAAAACTGTGCTTTCACTGTTCATCTCATACAGGGGATAGTAGGTGGGTTTATTATTCCAGGATAAAGCCAGCTGTGTCAGTATGGTTGCACTCACACGATGCTCTATTTCTGCTCTAGTAGCCTCAATTTTCTAGCCCCAAAGAAGCACTCTTTTTCCTATGGAGTACAAAGGCCAAGCAGTTTAAGCTTGTTTGTCACCTCCCCACCCTGCTGCTCATTCCTATTTGTGAGGCCTCGCAGGGAACTGGGTCATGGAAATGATCCAGAAGAGAAATAATTTTGGGTGAGAATGAGGGACTATCCAAAAAAAAACAAAGAGGATGGTGTTCTTTTCAACCAAATCACTTCCTTGCCCTACACAATGCAGAGGGCACTTCACAGCGTGAGAATGGTCCCTCTGCCAAGGTGGTCCGTGACTTTGGAAGTGAAAAGTCCCCACACTACCGACACTACCAGTGAGCTTAAGCTTCAATCTGAGTGACTCCAGTGCCCAGGCAGCACACATACTAAAGCTGTGGCACTGGGGACTTGGCCTGCTAAAGCCTCAGGAAAAAAGAAAATCCTGCAAGCAGTCAGGGAGCTGACAGGCAGTGCTCCCTGCCCTAGAAACTCCAGAACTCTGACAAGCACATGCAACCGCTCAGCTGCTTTGAGGCAGGCAGAGAAGGGTTTGTACACAAATGTGGCCACGGATGCAAGTTGAAAAGTGCTTTACCAGAGCACTTGAAAATCTCCAGGAATTCCAAATTTGTGTAAGCCAGCACTGCAGCTAAAAAAGAACCAACCTAGGAATGCAGCTCTGCTTTTCCCCCGCCCCCAGCTACTCCTTTGGCCTTATGCTGGCACAAATGCCACGGGGCCGTGTGGCGAAGCAGATTGGGAAACTGATCAAGCTGAGAACTCGCCTGGGATTTTGGCACCACATGGATGTTGTTATTTGTGAGAGGACCACCCTGCCTGTGCGATCAGCGGGCAGCAAGAGACCCAGCACAGGCCAGCAGATGGAAGGCAGGCCTGTTGGGTCTCTCTCAGGAACAGCTAACTTCTTGCTTTCATCCAAGCTCCTCAGAGACTCAGCTGTGAACAAGGAGTTCCAGTGAGCTTCAAAGCATTTCTGAACTCTGAAAAAAAGGGTGCCTGGAACCCCACAGAGTACAAAATCTGTAAAAGCACCGACGATGATGTCTAGAACAAGAGGTTGTGGAATGAGAGATGAGAAACTCCCTTGAAACTTGAAGTCTCCTATCTGCACTCACTGATACAATCTGCAATTTTTCCCCAGCACTACATGCAAATCAGTCCCATAATTCCATTAGGAAATGGGCAAAGATAGGGAAAGCCAGTTATTCACTTCCACCAGTAAAGCATCTGGATCACTACATGAAGGCACAGTAAATACTGAAAGGATGAAAAGACTCAGAGAAGAAATTGCAGGTTGTACTTTAGGACTGGCAAATTGGTAAATTCCTCTATTAAAACACGTAGTTGTGTCATGTATGTTAAGATGGTATTTAAGAGTAAATGGCTGCTATTGGTTGAATTCTTTAAGGCATTAACTTTACAAAGAAATGAAAAGATGCTACTTGTACAATAAAATATACTTAGGGCTTATAAGCAACACACCTATATCATGTATTTTTCAAATCTGTTTGTTTTCAGTACTTCATAAAAATTCACGTGAAATATTTTTTGCTACACACTTTAGGATGAGACAGGATTGCAAGTGAAGTATGGATGAAAAAGCTGTTTTAGCATGAGAAAGCTTGCACAGCTCAA